>NC_138206.1:37711403-37851403 GCF_964194415.1 Vipera berus
CTCGTACCTTCATACGTCACCACCATACCCACTGGTATTTGCCATCTAAACTTGATATCACGTCGTCTCAATTCTTGTGTCAAAAAAGCATATTCCTTCCTTTTTCTTAAAATCTTTGCAGGGATCTCTTTTAAAATCAGAACTTTTTGCTCAACAATTACAAAATCAATATTGTAGGAGGCCTGGATAACTTCATTTCTAATCATTCTCTTTGTAAAATAAACCACCACATCTCTAGGTAGTTTCCTTTGTCTTGCGATCCACGAATTAACACGGAAGATTTTATCTATATCTTGCATTATTTCATCTGCTGGTCGCTTCAACACCCCTTCCAAAGCCTCAGAAACCATTTTCTTCAAATTTTCCTTAGGATTTTCTTTCAGACCTCTAATCCTTAAAGCAAATTCCATCTGATAATACTGTGTCGAAATCAAATCATAATCCATTTTCTCTATCACATTTTCAGTTTCTGTCATTTTGGCTTCCAATCTAATATCATTTTGAGCAAGATCTCCCACTCTTTCATCCAAAATCTCAATGCCTTTAGCCATGCTTAACATTACAGATGTGAAGTCTGCTCTCATTTCTGTTAATTTCTCTGTAAACTTCTCCTCCAACTTTTTCTCCATTATCTCAACAAATTGCTGCATTTGCTTTTCCATAGTCTCTTGCAACAGATCCTGCAAATCTTTTGCTGTAAAAGCTGATACAGATTCAGATGCAGAGAACAATGAAGTTTTCACCGAAGACTGCTGCCTCAGGGCAGGAACTTTAGAAGATATAGCCGCCATTTTCACCCTCTATTGTTAACTACGCACTTTCACTTACAGATTCAGCAAAGTCCATTGAGTTAAAGATCAAAACATCATCTTCACCAAAATCTCCTGCATCGCTCTGCCTGCGTCCTCGTTCTCAAAGGCTCTTCCTAGCTAGCAGGGATGGTTGCGAACGCCCTGTTCTGCTCCAAAAAACCCGGAGCAGAGGTGCCTCGCAGTCCGGAGCATGCCCAGGCTTCGGGGGGGCTCAATTCTTCCGCCGCCAAAACTCTAAGTTCTGGCGGCCCCGGAGAGCTCTACCCCTACCTGGACGCTCACCCCCCTCCTCTTCTCCTGAGGTGGGGGCTTCCGAGCCACCGAACAGCTGATCGGCGCTGTTTTCAGCGGCTCTATGGAGCCGCGAGGCTGACAGCCAAGAAATGGCTGCCTCCAGCGTTGCCTTGCCATCCGGAAGCCTCAAATAATAATGTTGAGATAATATGCTAGCTTTACTAAATATAGTTTGTTTCATATTGGTGTCAGGGTCTTTCCACAGTAAGATTTATGAACAGCATATACAGTAGTTTCTCAAAATGAGAACTATTAGAATAAACTAAAAATGGAATCTTCATTTATCTAGAATTTAGGCAGTTTATATAAAGTGATCTGAGTGCTTAGAAACATATTCCTTGCTAAATCTGTCAGTCTTTAAAGTATGAAGATGTTTGAAGCAAGCAGGTACCACAAAATAACTGTACCTCTGCAGTGCACAATCCTGTGATTCCCCATCACACATCATATGAAGCCACTATGTAAAGAATCAGTTATTCAAAACATGCAAATAGTCAGGGGTATCACTAGTTCTTAGAGAAGGAGAGAACAGATCTATGAATCTGTCTTCTGGACAGGTAAATCAATGCAAGATTAATACCCCTGTGCCTCAGGTTACTCACCAGAATAGTCTATTATTTATTGATTGCATTCAAAGGGTACCAAATTGTTAACAATAAAAGCTAATCAGATAATGACAACTTCCTCTCTCATATAGATTGTTGTCCCTCTAGCTGCATATATTGTCTTTTAGAATCATACAACTATACTTGTGCTGAAAATATTTGTAAGTGCATGTTTTACTTCAAGGATAACTTGGTGATACTATGAGGATGCTAAAAGGGCAATGCTGTGAGAAAATAGTAATCATGTGCAGTACATAAACCAAACAATTCCTGCTTGGCCCCCAAACAGGCAACTAAGCAATAAAGCTGTGCAGTGATCCATATTTAAAGACGAAAAGATGATTTAGAGTATGTTGGGGCCCTGGTATTGCTCCTGTCATCACCTCCTTAAATCAGAAATGCATGATGGCATCCATGTGAGACAGGAAAAGACATGACTTCATCAAGGAGTTGCTATGAATGCTCCAAATCACCTTTTCCTTCAATTCCAAATAACTATTTGTTAATTCTACCTTGCTAAGAAACCTGACAGTAGCACATCAAAGGTCCAAGTAAATATTTGTTATGTTGTCCCTCAGGAAGAAAAGAGACAGCTTTACATTGGCTTTTCATGTACAAAAAACAGAGCAGGTATGTGAAATAAACATTACTCAGCACTGAACAAAGGATTTTTAAGTTTTGAAACAAGGCTCATTATTTTGCTTGAATTACTTTGGAACAGAAATATCTCCTACTTAGCCAATTTCTTTATACATAATACAGACTTTCCCAATTTCCAGATGGGTTGGACTACTGACTAAATTTTCCTTGTCAGGCAGATCAGATTGCAGAAACAGTGACACATATTAGATAAGATAGATGTGAGTGCATGGAAGCTCGATTTTTAGCAACTTGGTGGTAGAAGTGGTATTCAGGTTAATTATTGTACAGAGGAGACACAAATAATCAATTTTTTGTTCCTTAACTTTCTGTCATTGAAGCAATTCATTTGTATGGATGGTATATATAATTTTATTGTCTTTCTTCCCTGGTTTGTTTATAGCATGAACACTAAATGGACATTGTCTCTTTTTCAGTGGGTTTATTCCTACCATAGTTTTGGTTAATATATTAGCCAATTAAAAATAAGTCATAGAAATGTAAAAAATCAGTTTAATTTATAATATATTTAAATGAGGACTGGATTCAATAATATGTTTGCATGCATGTGTGCAAAATACTCACCTTTGACTTACTAGTCAGACTCTGAACTTTTAAATATGTCCTTAGTGTGAGATAATAAAAAAAAAAATATTAATGTACTCTCAGTGACAGTGGGGAAAGGTTATGAACCCTGTCATATGGCTAATGACCTCAATAGCTTCCAGCAAGTTATTTAACTAAGCGTTTATTCATCCTAATTTATTGTCCAATTAATGAAAGCTGAAGCACATTTATGGGACTTAAAAAAGTCTAGAAAAAAAGTCATACATTGTGAGTAGGTTTTAGAGAGCATGACTTCTCAGACTACCTCTTTAGCTCTATTTAGGGATTGGGTTTCTGTCCCAACATTTAAGAATTGTGCCTGTGACATGACATTCCTTTGTTTGTCCCAGTTTCAGATTAGTTCCATCTTTCAGTTTACAAGCAGAACCAGAAATAATATTAACAGTCACCAAGATGTAATTATGTCAGAGTTTGTACTTCGTTGTTTTTTGCTACAGCTTTGTAATCTATTTAAAAACATGTGAAGAAGTTTGATAGGGACAACCAATTCCTATTAGTTCAGCATTATATATTTTCTCAGTGGCCAACCAAATGCCCAAAGAGGTTTTTCAAGAGGACACAGTATTAACAGGTACATTTGTTATTTTGAGGTTATTCGTTGAATTAATATCTGTATAAATTGAGAGGGTGACATTCCAAATTTCTGCAGAGAAAGGAAATGTTTTTAAATAATTTTCAAAGGCAGAACTTCACTGTAGTTCTACCACTAAGGACAAAACCCAATGGGATAACTTTGTCATAGTTTCCCTTGGAATTTAACTTTAGAAGCCAGAGCATAAGCAGACACACCAGAGAACTGATTGCACAATGGAAAAACAAACATTTTGAAAAAATACTTACTTTTTGCAAAAACTCCATTTTACCCATGAGAATTTTTCCAAAATTCTATTTTCCTTTGAAGGAGTGAGCTTAAACATGACTGCGGAGGTCAGGATCATATCCAACTTCAGCTTTGGAACTCACTACTAACTTGGACCAGGAGGTATATTACAGCTCAGTCTGCCTCACAGGACAATTAAAATAATGACAAAACCTGAAAAAGGAATGCTATGAACAATGGCTGATTTGTCAACGATCTCTCACCATTCAGCTTTAGTGGATAATTCTGAGTTTTAGCATTGTGATGGAATGAAGGGGGAAAAAAGTAGGCATGTGGATCTACAAAGGAAAAAAAACATTGTTGGATAATATCTTTATTAGAATACTAAAACATAAAAGAACATTGGGTTCTCCACAATTCTTCCACAATTCTTCATCAATTAAAGTGCAACAGAAAACTATGTGAAAAAAACCAAAAAATATCCCAAAATTAGATTATATATTATAGCTATGTGATCTGTTGTTCAGTTCAGTCTCAGGAACATGTTCACACTCTAAATTAATTTCTCAGCACTAGTTTTATTTATTACTGTATTCTTAAAAAAATTAAATTGCTTTCCGCTCTAAGATATGCTGACTATGAGTTTGGCTGTCTTAAAAAGAGACATGATAGCAAGGTGACTATTTCTAAAGGCCATCTACTTGGAGACTTCTTTTTACAGTTAGCGGGCCACTATAAGAGAAGATTTCTGACTAGATGGGCTAGGAGCCCAATCCAATAGAGCAATGCTTATGTTTTTATATTCCATCTCTGAAGACACAGAAATCTTAGATGTGTAATGTTTTAAATATAGTTTTATATAATATTTTTAAATATTGCCTTATATTCTCCCATTACTGAGATGTCTTCCAAAAGAAAAAAGAAAAAAGAAAAAAAAAAGAAAAAAGAAAAAGATATAATACAAAATTCTTTTTTAATGGAGAACGTTTTTGGTATTCTCTAAATTTTCTTTCTATTTTCCTGCTCTAGAAATGTCCAGAATACACACATTAATGCAAGTGGGGTTGCATTTTTAATCTTCATTAAAAATTGAAGTTATTATAATGCTGAACAACCCCTCAGCCCCACTCCTCATGATGACCCCTATCAGGAAATTTGCCTTTATCATAGCCACTGTATTCAACCATTTTATTGAATGATTTATCATGCCTCCACATTGCTTTTCTATTTGGCCATTGTCAGCTGAGTGTCTATCAGCTGAATGAAGTTAAGCTTTCCCAAAATATACACCATTTCACATTTGCTTATGCCGAAAGACCGCTTGCCATATTTGCATACTCCATCTTTTTTTAAACATTCTTTTTATTGCAGCAAAATTGTTTGAATAATAAAGGCAGTTTCATTCAGATTGGTATGCTCCATAGTACTGAATTGAACACTTTATCCAATGCTGCTTTTATTAATGATGTTGGACCTGCTGTCACATATTTTCTTGCTATAATATTGAGGCTATTCTATGTTAAAACACAAGGAACTGCCATCCCAGCATTAAGTTTATCCTTCATGTCTTCATATGTTGCATTCAAATATGCATTCTATAAATAACTACTGATAGTCATTTTCAGAAATTATAAAGTAGGAAACATTGTTTCACCCAGATATTAATACAAGTATATTATTTATATACTTTCTTAACTCCATTCATCCCCATTGTACTCTCAAAGCTAGAATGTAACCTCAGAGATTTAAAGTGCACTAGTTGTCCATTTTCTTTATGGTAAGGTTAATTGTCCAATTTGTTAAAAACAATAAGATACAATTAGCAGAGCACTTTGATATTTTACTTCCAAAGACTGAAAGATGATTACCTTATAAAAATAATAAAGCCTAAATCTTAGTAAGGATCTAAATTATACTTGTTGAGTTGTGAAGAAAAGCAAATTCATTTAATCCCTATTTGCATGTTCCAATTAGCTAAGTATTAATCAATCTTCTATATAAATGGAAATGAAGGTACTAAGCTCTTTTTTTTGTGAGATAATGTTTTCTCATTAACACAAGTACAACCTCCTAACACTTTTTATGTTTTTTTTAAAAAAGCTTTTTCTGCACTAAAAACAACAACCACAAAATGAAACCACAGTCATTTATGAGCATTTCATTGTTTGGCTTCACTATCACTAACCAGAGATGGACTTACCAAATACTGATTCTCAGTATGACAAGACTATTAGTCCACCACCATCATCTTCTCCTTTTTTAAATTAACTGTTCTCTTTTCTTCTCTATTTATTATTTATTAATTTAATTTGTATACCGCCCTTCTCCCGAAGGACTCAGGGCGGTGAACAGGGCAATACATATTAAAAACAAGATACAAAAATTAAAAACGATTAAACAACAATGCCCATGAATAAATTAATACACATTAAAAGTTAAAACCGATTTATAAAACCCAACCCCATCCCATCAGGCCAGGCCAGCTTGTTCAAAAAGGTAGGTTTTGAGATCGCGCCGGAAGGAGCGGAGGTCAGGCGCCATCCGGAGCTCGGCCGGAAGATGGTTCCATACACAAGCACATTTTCCCCTCATGTGTATCTTAGCTGATCCCAAAAGCTAAGTAAATTTAGACCTACTTAGTACTTCAATAGGAGTACTCCAAGAAGTCCAAGAACAGTTAGAGTGGAAGCCAATGACAATTGACTTTCATAATGTCCCCAAGGAAACTGAGTTTATTTGAAGAAGAATAGGTAAAAACAGATAGGCAGATATTTTGACTTTTTTAAGTTATTCATGAAAAAATAAACAATTGTTAATGCTATTAAAACAAAAGTGGGGAATCTCACCTTTTAGATGATTGTTGTTGTTGTTGTTGTTGTTAGTTGCGAAGTCATGTCTGACCCATCGCAACCCCATAGACAATGTTCCTCCAGGCCTTCCTGTCCTCTACCATCTTCTGGAGTCTATTTAGGATCACGCCTACTGCTTCAGTGACTCCATCCAGCCACCTCATTCTCTGTTGTCCCCTTCTTCTCTTGCCCTCAATCTTTCCCAGCATTAGGCTCTTCTCCCGTGAGTCCTTCCTTCTCATTAGGTGGCCAAAGTATTTGAGTTTCAACTTCAGGATCTGGCCTTCTAAAGAGCAGTCAGGGTTGATCTCCTCTAGGACTGACCGGTTTGAACGCCTTGGAATCCAAGGGACTCACAGGAGTCTTCTCCAGCACCATAGTTCAAAAGCCTCAATTCTTTGGCGCTCAGCCTTTCTTATAGTCCAACTTTCACAACCATACATTGTAACTGGGAAGGCCATAGCCTTGACTATGCACACTTTTGTAGGCAGGGTGATGTCTCTGCTTTTTAGTGTGCTATCTAGATTTGCCATGGCTTTCCTCCCCAGGAGCAAGCATCTATTAAGTTTTTGGCTGCAGTCCCCATCTGTGGTGATCTTGGAGCCCAGGAAAATAAAATCTGTATTTGATATTGCACAATAATTTCAGGAATCCCTCAACTACTGTCCCTGCTTGTTGGAACTGCTAACAGTAGGCCTTTCCATAACCTTCGAAAGAGATACTTTGGAATACTTGAGGACATGTACAAAGCACTGACTTTAAAAGAATTTGCAATCGGAGTAGGCAGAGGGTTCCTTTAAAGCCCACCAGTTTACAGCTGTCAGATTTTCAGCACACCCCTATTAAAATCAGGGGAAAGGCCACCGTGCTTGTGGGGTTTAAGGATTTTCAGGGTCCCTTAGATATTTTGGTGACTGATGGGCAGAGAACTAGTTTAGTAGGGCTGGATTGGTTTGATGCCCTGGGCATTTGGTTGGGGGGAGTGAATAGTATCCAGCACAAACGTCTTGAATCCATTTGGAATGAATTTGCAGACGTATTTGATGATGGGTCCTCCCATTAAATTTAAACTAAACCCGAACATTCCACCAGTTCGTATCAAGACCCGAAGAGTCCCATTCACTCTCAAACATAAGATTGAGAGTGAACTGGACAAACTGGTGGAACAGGGAGTGTTAGAACCGGTGGATGGGGGAGACTGGGAAACCCCAATTGTGACTCCGCTAAAGGCAAATGGAGAAATTAGAATATGTGCTGATTATAAGGCTACGGTAAACCGAGCCTTAAATCCGCACGCTTACCCGGTTCCATCGGTCCGGCAAGTCCTCGCCACTGTCCAAGGTGGCACTCTCTTTGCAAAACTTGATTTGGCGCAAGCGTATCAGCAGCTGTCAGTTAATAAGGAAGCTGCTGACACTCAAACAATAGTGACACATAGAGGAGCTTTCTGAGTTAACCAGTTACAGTTTGGTATCTCAGTAGCTCCTGGGATTTTTCAAGAAGTGATAGAGAGGACTCTGAAGGGCATTCCCGGTGTATGTCCCTATTTTGATGATTTCCTCATCGCTGGGGAATCTGAAGAGATCTTGGCTGACAGGCTGCAACTGTCTTAAGCAGATTTCGCTCTGCTGGGCTTAAACTTAAAAAAAGTAAGTGCAGCATTGGTGTGGCATCCACAGAGTTCTTGAGGTTCAGGATTGATGCCAAAGGTATTCACCCCACTGACTCTAAGGTAAAAGCAAATAAGTTGGCTCCAACCCCAACAAATAAGGCTGAATTGCAAGCTTTTCTGGGGTTACTTAACTTCTATCACGCGTTTTTACCCCACAAAGCAGCAATTGCAGAACCTTTACACAGACTACTAGATAAGAAAACTCCATGGATCTGGACCAAGGTCCACGAACAGAGTTTTAGAAATCTTAAACAACTCTTATCTAGTGAGTCAACCATCACACATTTTATAGAAAATAAGCCTATCTGCATCACGTGTGATGCATCCCCTTATGGGGTGGCCGCTGTATTAAGTCATATAGAGGAAAATGGGGAGCAAAGGCCTATTGCATACTACTCCTGAACTCTGTCCAAAGCAGAAAGGAATTATGCACAAATTGACAAGGAAGCACTGGCCATTGTGTCAGGAGTAAAAAAAAAATCCATGATTACCTATATGGCAGGGAGTTCACTATTTTTACTGATTACAAACCATTGTTGGGGTTGTTCACAACTGACAAACAAACACCACAAATTCTTTCCCCAAGAATGCTGAGGTGGTCCATTTTTCTATCCGCTTATGCTTGCAAACTAGTCCATAAACCGGGAAAGGACATGGGCCATGCAGATGCATTAAGCAGATTGCCAATGTTGAGCAATGACCCTGACCCAGCACCGGCAGAGCAGATCCTACTCATCCAAGATCTTTCAGATTGTCCTCTACAGGTGAAGGATATTGCTGCTGGCACCACAGCAGACAAGGTAATGAGCAGGGTCAGCTCATATTTTTTATTGATAATAATGAACACATGAGATTCATTTGCAAAGACAGCTGCATGACACTTTTTTAATCTGATATTTTTATTTAGTTCCTAGCTACATTCCTCTTTAAAACACTCCATTATTATGAGTTTAGGAAAAAAAATACAAAATAAATCATAATACTCATTTTCTTGCTCTCGGTGGAATGCAGAAAGGGGGTGTATACATTTTGTATTGTGTGGCTAAATGTCAGACAATAAAGAATTAAGCATTCAGTTGCAAAGAGAAGTCCTTCTATAGAGAAGGATTTGTCAATATATTTTAATTGTAAATAAATAGAAACTTATTGTAAATTTATTTATAAATAAATTGTAAATGGGAAATCTGATTTGTGGAAAAATAACATCAGAACAAAAGGGGAGACTGGATTTAGCTGTATTTTAAAATATGTTTTAAAATTCATTTTTGTCCCAATGGCTTAATTCTACAACCCCTGCTTATAGTGAGTGCAGAGGCGGGGGGAAAGCTACTTTGGATAGAAAATATTTATATATTTTGTTTTATCACTTGCACAGTTAGGAAAGCATAATTGTACACTTTGGCAGACAGTACATATGCTAGCTGAGCTCTTTCTCCTAGCCGACAAAATGAGACATGCAGCCACCTCAGAGACGGAGACAAGACAAATGTAGTGGGAAAGGAATAGGATGAGAGCCAAACCCCTCCAGCAGCTTCTCTCTCCCCCCCCCCCACTATCAATAAGCTTTTGACACAGGGAAATGTCAAGAAAAGTTGCTGAAAGCTAACTTATACATGTCATAGATGGAGCGTCAGGAAACGGCTGGTAAAAATGCTTAAATGAATGTTATCCTTGCTATTTTTTAATGTTAGAAAACTAATTAACATTTCATCGCAGGAGACTAGAGTGCTGTAAACAGAAGAATAAATCTAAACCTACCAGGCATGGTAAGCACTCTCTCTGAGCTCTTTTTCTTTCTCAGCTATTGAATGCTCCAGATGAAAATGAATAGCGGTGGTTATATCTGAACAAATGGCCTGCTATTTGTTCGCTGGCTTTACACCAGCTACAGGTCCCCATCACAAAGATTATTCATATTTAAAATATTAAAGCGTTACACTGTGCATCTAATAAATATTTTTATTACAAACTCCCTAAGAGATGCAATATATTTTAAGTCTCCCAGGATTTGTAGGTAAAGTTAGCATTGCAGATGAAGTCTTTAATGCATACGCATTTGTAACTAATGGCCATAGTTTTGGCATCAGGCACTAAATTGCGGTCAGTAAAGTTGGTCTGGAAGGCAAAATTGAAATAGTTGCTTCTACCTGTTCATTATGAAAGCTATGAAATGGAAGTTGCAGGGCTGCAAATAATATTGGCTAGCTGTAGCCTATGATATCTCCCTACACCAATATGCGAGGACTGATACTACATTTAAAGAGAGAAAATGTAGTTGTCCTGGTTTATTCCTGAAATCATACATGGTGCTGATTCTGACTTTGGATATACTATTTTATTTATTTTATTTTATTACATTTATATACCGCCCTTTCCCTGAGGACTCAGGGCGGTTTACAGGGAGTTAAAAAACCAGCGATACAAAAGTTAAAACCAATTTAAAAAAGATTAAACAAACCCTGTGCAATTAAAAAACCCCGAATTAAAATAAATTACTCCTCAGCCTGGGCCCGAGAGCTCGAAGAGCCAGGTCTTCAGGCCCCGGCGGAATGACCGGAGGTTGGGGGCAGTCCTCAGCTCCACTGGCAGCTGGTTCCAGAGGGCAGGTGCCCCCACTGAGAAGGCCCTATCCCTGGGTGTCACCCGCCAGCAATCTCTTACCGGTGGGACCCTGAGCAGACCCTCCCTGTGGGAGCGCACTGGGCGAAGGGCATTTGATGCCGGCAGCAGGTGTTCCCTCAAATACCCCGGACCCAGGCCATGTAGGGCTTTATAGGTAATAACCAGCACCTTGAATTTCACCCGGAGGGCAACCGGAAGCCAATGCAGCTCGCGGAGTAGAGGTGTTACATGGGAGTATCGGGAGACCCCCATTACAACTCGCGCAGCTGCATTCTGCACCAGTTGAAGCCTCCGAGTGGTCTTCAGGGGCAGCCCCATGTAGAGAGCGTTACAGTAGTCCAAACGGGAGGTCACGAGCGCATGAGTAACTGTGCGTAGGGCGTCTCGGTCCAGATAGGGATGCAACTGGCGCACCAGGCGAACCTGTGCAAAAGCCCCCCTGGTCACGGCTCCTATGTGATCTTCAAAATTGAGTCGTGAATCCAGGAGGATGCCCAGGTTGCGAGCCCTATCAACGGGGGGTAACACCTCACCCCCCATCGTTAGAGGTGGAATAGTCTGGTTAGCCCGAGATGCCGATATGCACAGCCACTCAGTCTTGGCGGGATTGAGACGAAGCCTGTTTCTCCCCATCCAGACCTGAACCGCCTCCAGGCACCGGGACATCACGGCGAGGGCATCACTGGGTTGGTTCGGGGTGGAAAGAAAAAGTTGGGTATCATCAGCGTACTGATGATACCCCACCCCGAAATCACGAATGATCTCGCCCAGCGGCTTCATATAGATGTTGAACAGGAGAGGCGAGAGAACCGACCCCTGAGGGACTCCACAAATGAGAGGCCTCGGGGCGGATCTCTGCCCTCCCGTCAACACCGACTGCGAGCGTCCCTGGAGGTAGGAGGAGAACCACCGTAAAACGGTGCCTCCCACTCCCAACCCCCTGAGACGCCGCAGCAGGATACCATGGTCGATGGTATCGAAAGCCGCTGAGAGATCTAATAGGACCAGGACAGAGGAGCAACCCCTGTCCCTTGCCCTCCAGAGATCATTCACCAGCGCGACCAATGCCGTCTCCGTGCTGTGTCCGGGCCTGAAACCCGATTGGTACGGGTCCAGATAATCAGTTTCCTCCAGGAACAGAGGGAGCTGATGCGCCACCACACTCTCAACAACCTTCGCCAAAAAGCGAAGGTTGGAGACTGGACGATAGTTGTTTAAAACAGCCGGGTCCAAAGCAGGCTTCTTGAGGAGGGGTCTCACCACCGCCTCCTTCAAGGTGGCAGGGAAGACACCCTCCTTCAAAGAAGCAGTTATTACTGCATGGAACCAGCCTCGTGTTCCCTCCCGAGCCGCATAAGCTAGCCAGGAGGGGCACGGATCCAACAAACAGGTGGTGGTGCTCAGTCTCCCCATGATCCTGTCCACATCATCAGGGGAAACAGGGTCGAACTCAGTCCAGATAACGTGCTCAAGACCGCCCGATTCCTCCACATGAGACTCTGCCCAGTCAGAGTCCAAGCCGGTCCGGATCTGAGCGATTTTGTCCGCCAGATGATGACTAAACTCCTCGGCTCGTCCCCGCAAGGGATCCTCTCTCACCTCCTGGTTAAGGAAGGGAGCGAGTCACCCTAAACAGGGCGGCCGGGCGATTATCTGCGGATGCGATAAGGGCGGCAAAGTAGTTAGACTTTGCTGTCCTTATCGCCGCAAGATAAGACCTTATAAAGGTTCTTAACTGCAATCGGTCGGATTCGGATCGGCTGGATCTCCAACCGCTCTCTAGACCTCGTCTCCGACGCTTCATCTCCCGGAGCTCCACAGAGAACCATGGGGCCCAATGGGATCTGTGCCGGGTCAGAGGTCGCATGGGTACAACGCAGTCAAGTGCCCTGGCAGCAGCCGTTTCCCAGGTCTCCACCAGAGCATCGACTGGGCTGTGGGTAAGGGTGATAGGTATAGGCCCAAGCGCCCTCTGGAACTGATCCGGGTCCATTAGGCGCCTGGGGTGGAACCACCTGGTTGGTTCCGCCGCCCAGCGGCGGGGGGTGGCATAACGGAAAACCAGCCTCAGGAGGTGGTGATCTGACCATGACAGAGGGGTGATGGACGGGGAACCCCCTCCCAGATCATCCAACCACTGTCCAGATAGGAACACCAGGTTGAGAGTATGATCCCCCACATGAGTCGGGCCTTCAATAACTTGGGTCAGGCCCATGGCCGTCATGGAGGCCATGAACTCCCGAGCTAACTCCGACGACCCTCCCAGTGACGGCAGGTTGAAGTCACCCAGGACTATAAGCCTGGGGAACTCCACCGCCAACCCTGAGAGAGTGTCGAGCAGCTCAGGCAGGGCTGTTGCCACACAGCCGGGCGCCAGGTATGCAAGCAACAAGCCCAACTGAGCCCGAGGACCACATCTCAAGAGGAGGGATTCACTCCCGGCCATCTGGACAATGATGGCCTCCTGGGGACACAAAGTCTCCCGAATAACCACTGCCACCCCGCCACCCCTGCCCTATGTTACTATGTTACAGTTGAGATTTGTATTGGTGAAACATATAAGCAAATTTCAACTTTCACTCAAATTGGCGCAATGGCACTACTGAGTGACCAATTGAGTGAAAGGCTATACTTAAGCAAACCTATGATGCACACACTCAGAAACACACAGAAGGGTAGCTGAAAATTTTACTGAGATTTGTGAAAGAAATAAAGGAAGTGTGAGTGCTAACACACATACAACAAATTAGAGAAATCATATTCCTCAAAACTCAGCAAGCTTATCTTGAGAGAATTCCAAATCCAATATTTTTTAATTTTACAAAATTATAACACAAAACCAAAATGGGAGAAAGATTCGAATTACAACCTTTATTTTAAAGTTTGGAGTATTTCAAAAAAGAGATAAAGAAACCAGACAATTTTCTGCTCAATGTCATTGATTCAGAATGTTGCAGTCTGTATAAAACTCTCTGCTTCTTCCACAATTGCAATGCTTTGGAAATCAACCTGCAACTATTACCAACCAATAGATTCCTGCTATCATGCTTACTCTTAATAAGATGTATGATACCCATTTATATATTCTGACATATGGGATCTGATACTTTTTCTTTAACTTCACTTTCATATATTCCTTTACTCAGGGCTTTTTTTCTCATAGAACGCTCAGAACGGAGTTCCGGCACCTTTTCTGGATGGAACCTTGTAGGGTAGGCAAGGCGGGTTGTATGACATGTGTGAGTTCCGCCACCTTTTTCTTTTAGAAAACAAGCACTGCCTTTACTCAAATTCCACAAGTTCTACCATCTTCATTCTGTTATAACCTTCCTTTTCTTGTACAGATACACAGCATACAGTATCTATTTTTTTCAGCAATTCATGAACTTCACCATTTATTTTTTCTTTGCGAATGTCTGCAGCAGCTGGAACTTTCATCCATATGATGAAATGTGTGTCCATCCCATTTGAACTTAGATGCAAGGCCACAATGCAAGAACAAAAGGGTGAGATTTCATATTGCAACATTGTGGCATACTTTTCATGATTTGATTCCCTTGCAAACATCCATGTTGCCTTATATTCCAAACCATAATATGTCAAGAGCCATGTACATCACCAGATGAGCAATCGATACTGACTTCCTGCCCATCGTTGACAAGCTGAGATTTTCATATTTTTCTTTGTAATAAGACAGTTAATAGTTCTCATGCATTTCCTTTTTATGGTAAAAATGGTACTAATCATTTTAAGCACATTTTAACCAACATACAACAATCACAATCAAAAGAGAGATTTACCTCAGGCATGTTCAGGCTATTCTACGCAAGCTTGTCTTTTATTTGGAGAATACCCCGTTAATTAACATACTGTTCATGTTCCACTAACTAGGAGCTATATGTTACATACTGATATATAGGATAGAGGAGGAAGTGGTGCTGTCAAGTGCCAGAGAAATCAGGAGATCCAGGCAGTTCAAATGAGCATAAAGATTTATTGTAAACTTACGCTCTCTACAAGAATCTCAGTTGCTAACAGTCAAAGAAATTTGGAGATACAGTAGATGAGAGATCCAAGGTGGGCTGGACTTAGATCTCTTGTGGGTGCAAAGGGACTCATGACTGATGGCGTGTCTGACCCCTCCTTCTGGCTCAGCCTGGTCATCTCCTACAGGTACATTTTTCAAAGCTGGATTTTTTTTAATTAAAAGATCTTTGTTCAATCCAAAAGGAGAATCATGAAGAGAATAATAATTTCATTAAATCTGAGAACAGATAGCATCCTCATATGTATGATATGTGAAAGCTCTTCTCTCCTGAAACATAACAGCCTCTTAAAATAATTATACTTAAATCCAGGACCAGAAGTCAATATCTTCAAAATTCATTTGCTATTATGAAATGTCATGAAACTGCAATATTCTTGTAGCATACAAAATGGTACCTTTAAATGATATAACTTCCTCTGCACTTTTTCAGGAAGCATTTCTTGAATCTAACCCATACATTTAAAAAGTTGTCACTAAGGATGGGTAGGGGTACTTTAACCAGAATATATCAGTGCCATATTATGCAACAGAGAGCTACACATACTGTATCTTCATACTAACATGCACATACTATTGCATACTAAAGTTTAAGCAGTGTGTTTTAATGCATCCCTAAATAAACAGAAGCTGACCCACCCTATATAAGGTATTAAGCCAAACAAGATGAAATTTTGCAAATTTCAGTTTGTGCTTATAATTTTTGTGCAGTTGCTTACAGTTTCAATATAGGTAATATTGTTGGGTAGATGTTTGTACCACTGCAATATTTGCAATGAACTGTATGTTCTGTTATGTAGACCTGACCAATTTTCAGGCAGTGCTACAAGATTAGTTTTATTTTCAAAAACCATAATCGGAATCATAAATTTAAGACTACTATCACACACTTAGAGAAAAGAAAGATATAGGTGTTGGAATGGCAATTGCAATCTCCAAATCTGAATATTACTCAAAATCTGTGGCTTACATGCAATATACATGTAAGGGATGTAAGAAAATTCCTGCGCTTGAGGGAAGCTCCAAGGAAGAATGGGAAAAAGAAATGAAAAACAAGAATGGAGTCTCTTAGGTTGTTATAGAAAACTTTTGGAAGCTGTTTGGAGATGTTGATTGGAAGACTGATTATTTTCCCCCCCATTCATTTCATTCTTATTGAATCTCTAAATAATTGCACTATATAGTAAGCATACATTTGCAAAAAGAGGTCACACTTCCCTTTGCTCCATTATTAGATGTATTATCTTCTGTTTGCTTAGAGATTTATTGAGCAACACAAATGAGCAGGTATCTCTACACTTTTGCACACAGCATATACATTGCAGAGATTCAAATCTGCTTAGCCCAAAGGTGCTATTATAACCGCCATGAGATTCCCTTTTGGCATTATATCTGAAGAGCTCCAATACATGAGCACAAACAGAAACACACACACATCACAGGTACATTAAGTATTATTAGCAGGGGCTGATACTTTTTAAATCACAGCTTCTGTCTGTGATTGAAGGGAAAAAGAAACAAGACAAGAAATGGGACATAAAGTAAGTACAAAGATCAGTCACAGTGCAGATATATGTAAAAAATAAACTTGAAAAGGTCATGATGTACATACAAATAGTCATAGTTAATTTTTACCATCTTAGTTAATATGATTATTTCATAGCATTTTATAAATATATAAAAGTTAATGTGCTTAACTTCATTAAAGCTTATGTAACTGATCTCCATACCTTTAGCATACAAAAACTAGCTCAACATATAAGGATATTGTTTCTATTCAAGCTCATATTCACATTCTGACTTAGCTTTACTTGTATTACAGAGGACTACATACGTGAGGATATCTGTGGGCTAAAGCTTAGCATGCTGTGTATTGTTCCTTGGCACAGTTTGCACTGATCTTTCCACATGTCCAAAAGGCTACATTAAATGGTCACCATATGCAAGAATGATATTAGTGCACAAACTGTATTTTCTATTTTAAATAATTTTAATGGGAGTTGACAATAACATTGTTGAATGATGTTTTGAACTACAAACTGTGCTGTAGGAGCTGTTGTGGTGCAGTTGTTATAATGCAGTATTTGCAGGCTAATTCAGCTGATTGCCAGGAGTTCGGTCCTCACTGGCTCAAGGTTGACTCAGCCTTCCATCCTTCAGAAGTCGGTAAAATGAGGTCCCAGATTGTTGGGGGCAATATGCTGACTCTGTAAACCACTTATAGAGGTGTGTAAGGCACTGTGAAGTGATATGTAAGTCTAAGTGCTATTGCTATTGCTTGTTGTTGTTAGCTGCGAAGTCATGTCCGACTCATCGCGACCCTATGGACAACATTCCTCCAGGCCTTCCTGTCCTCTACCATCTTCTGGAGTCCATTTAAGCTCACGCCTACTGCTTCAGTGACTCCATCCAGCCACCTCATTCTCTGTCGTCCCCTTCTTCTATTGCCCTCGATCTTTCCCAGCATTAGGCTCTTCTCCAGTGAGTCCTTCTTTCTCATTAGGTGGCCAAAGTATTTGAGTTTCAGCTTCAGGATCTGGCCTTCTAAAGAGCAGTCAGGATTGATCTCCTCTAGGACTGACCGGTTTGATCGCCTTGCAGTCCAAGGGACTCGCAGGAGTCTTCTCCAGCACCATAGTTCAAAGGCCTCAATTCTTTGGCGCTCAGCCTTTCTTATGGTCCAACTTTCACTGCCATATATTGCAACTGGGAAGACCATAGCCTTGACTATACACACTTTTGTTGACAGGGTGATGTCTCTGCTTTTTAGTGTGCTGTCTAGATTTGCCATGGCTTTCCTTCCCAGGAGCAAGCGTCTTTTAATTTCTTGGCTACAGTCCCCATCTGCAGTGATCTTGGAGCCCAGGAAAACAAAATCTGTCACTACCTCCATTTCTTCCCCATCTATTTGCCAGGAATTGAGAGGGCCAGATGCCATGATCTTGGTTTTCTTAATGTTAAGTTTCAACCCAAGTTTTGCACTCTCCTTCTTCACCCGCAACAAGAGGCTCTTTAGTTCTTCTTCACTTTCTGCCATTAGAGTGGTATCATCTGCGTATCTTAGGTTGTTGATATTTCTTCCAGCAATCTTAATTCCAACTTTTGATTCATCTAGCCCTGCCTTTCTCATGATGTGCTCTGCGTATAAGTTAAATAGGCAGGGCGACAGTATACAGCCTTGCCGGACTCCTTTCCCAATTTTGAACTAATCAGTGGTTCCATGTCCAGTTCTCACTGTTGCTTCTTGACCCGCATATAGGTTTCTCAAGAGACAAATAAGATGGTCTGGTACTCCCATCTCTTTAAGAACTTGCCACAGTTTGTTATGATCCACACAATCAAAGGCTTTAGCATAGTCAATGAAGCAGAAGTAGATGTTTTTCTGGAACTCCCTAGCTTTCTCCATGATCCAGCGTATGTTAGCAATTTGATCTCTAGTTCCTCTGCCTCTTCGAAATCCTGCCTGTACTTCTGGTAGTTCTCGATCCACATACTGCTGAAGTCTAGCTTGTAGGATTTTAAGCATGACTTTACTAGCATGAGAAATGAGTACAATGGTGCGATAGTTTGAACATTCTTTGGCACTGCCTTTCTTTGGAATTGGAATGTAAACTGATCTTTTCCAATCCTGTGGCCACTGTTGAGTTTTCCAAATTTGCTGGCAAATTGAGTGTAGCACTTTTACTGCACTGTCTTTTAAGATTTTGAATAGCTCAGCTGGAATACTGTCACCTCCACTAGCTTTGTTGTTGCTCAGCTTTTCTAAGGCCCACTTCACTTCACATTCTAGGATGTCTGGCTCGAGGTCAGTGACCACCTCATTGTGATTATCTGGGACGTTAAGCTCATTCTTGTATAGTTCTTCTGTGTAATTTTGCCACCTCTTCTTAATCTCTTCTGCCTCTGTTAGGTCCCTGCCATTTTGGTCCTTTATCATGCCCATTTTTGCATGGAATGTTCCCTTCATCTCTCCAATTTTCTTGAAAAGATCTCTGGTCCTCCCTATTCTATTGTTTTCTTCTATTTCTTTGCACTGTTCATTTAAGAAGGCATTCTTATCTCTTCTAGCTATTCTCTGGAATTCTGCATTCAATTGGGCATATCTATGTTTTTCTCCCTTGCCTTTCGCTTTCCTCCTTTCCTCAGCTATTTGCAAAGCTTCCTCAGAAAGCCATTTTGCTTTCTTGCATTTCTTTTTCTTTGGGATGGTTTTGGTTGCTACCTGTTGTACAATGTCGCGAACCTCTGTCCATAGTTCTTCAGGCACTCTGTCTATCAGATCTAATTCCTTAAATCTATTTGTCACCTCTACTGTATATTCAACAGGGATATGATTTAATTCATACCTGAGTGGCCTAGTGCTTTTCCCTACTTTCTTCAGTTTAAGCCTAAACTTTGCAAGGAGAAGCTCATGGTCTGAGCCACAGTCAGCTCCTGGTCTTGTTTTTACCGACTGTATAGAGCTTCTCCATCTTTGGCTGCAGAGCATATAGTCAATCTGATTTCTGTGTTGACCATCTGGTGATGTCCATGTGTAGAGCCGTCTCTTGGGTTGTTGGAAAAGAGTGTTTGCTATGACCATCGTATTCTCTTGACAAAATTCTATCAGCCTGTGCCCTGCTTCATTTTGTACTCCAAGGCCAAACTTGCCTGTTATTCCAGTTATCTTTTGGCTTCCTACTTTAGCATTCCAATCCCCCATGATGATAAGGACATCATTTTTTGGTGTTACTTCTATAAGGTGCTGTAGGGCTTCATAGAACCGGTCAATTTCATCCTCTTCAGCACTGGTGGTTGGGGCATAGACTTGGACTACTGTGATATTGAATGGTTTCCCTTGGATTCGAACTGAGATCATTCTGTCATTTTGAGGATTGTATCCCAGTATTGATTTCCCTACTCTTTTATTGACTATGAAGGCTACTCCATTTCTTCTGAGGGATTCTTGCCCGCAGTAGTATACCTGATGGTCATCTGAATTAAATTCACCCATTCCTGTCCATTTTAGTTCGCTGATACCTAAGATGTCGATGTTCAGTCTTGTCATCTCTTGTTTGACCACCTCCAGCTTTCCTTGATTCATGGATCTTACATTCCAGGTTCCTATGGAGAAAAAATCTTTACAGCATCGGACTTTCCTTTCACCACCAGACACATCCACAGCTGAGCGTCCTTTCAGCTTTGGCCCAGTCGCTTCATTCTTTCTGGCGCTACTAGTACTAGCCCTCTGCTCTTCCCCAGTAGCATATTGGACGCCTTCCGACCTGAGGGGCTCATCTTCCAGCGTCATATCGTTTTGCCTTTTGGTACTGTCCATAGGGTTTTCATGGCAAAGATACTGGAGTGGGTTGCCATTTCCTTCTCCAGTGGATCACGTTTTGTCAGAACTCTCAGCTATGACCTGTCCGTCTTGGGTGGCCCTGCATGGCATAGCTCATAGCTTCATTGAATTACGCAAGCCCCTTCGCCACGACAAGGCAGTAATCCATGAAGGGGTTGCTATTGCTACAATATTTTAATAAGAAAACTTGGATTCTTTATGCATCATTATCCAATTTTATGATCTCATATATGTAAGTAATCATTTTCTTCACCTGTAGGTGAAAAACCTATTATTTATTCAATCCTTGTAAAATATATGGATAGTCATGAAGCTTTCAAATAAATATATCTACTGATTACCTGATGTTATGGTCTTGCTGACATAGGAAGAAACCTGAAGTGTTCCATCAAAAGAGTGCTTAATATTTATGTATGTACAAAGTCACAGTAAACTTTATTGTTATTAAAGTTATTTGAATAGAATAGAGATGGAAGGGATCTTGGAGGTCTTCTGGTCCAACCCCCACGTTTAAGCAGGAGAACCTATACCAACTTAGAGAAGTGACTGTCTAGTCTCTTCTTAAAAATCTCCAGTGATGGGGTGCCCATGATTTCTGGAGGAAAGCTGTTCCACTGGTTAATTGTCCTCACTGTCAGGAGGTTTCTCCTTCATTCTAGGTTGCTTCTCTCTTTGTTTCCAACCATTGTTTCTTGTCCTGTCTTCTGATGCTTTGGAGAATAATGTGACCCCCCACCTTTGTGGCAGCCCCTCAAATACTGGAATACTTGCCCCTGTTTCTTCTTTTCTTTAGACTAGCCAAACCCAAGTCCTGCAGCCATTCTTCATACGTTTTATTCTCCAGGCCTTTGATGATCTTAGTTGCTCTTCTCTGATTTTTTTTCAAACTCTCAACATCTTTTTTGTGATATGGTGACCAAAATTGGCTGCAGTATTCCAGGTGTGGTCGTACTAGGGTTTTATAAAGCACTAATACTTTATAATACTTCATGTGATCTTGATTCTATGCCTCTGATTATACAACCCAGGATTGTATTAGCTTTTTTGGCTGCTGCTGCATACTGCTGGCTCATGGTGAAGTGATCGTGCACTAGGACTCCAAAGGCCCTCTCACAGTTACTGTTTTTTAAGTGAGGTCTCACCCAGTCTGTACTTGTACCTTTGATTTTTCCTGCCTAAATGTAAAACTTTGCTTTTCTCCACACTGAAACTCATTTTGTTGTTCAAGTTTGTCAAGATCTTTTTGGATCCTGAGTTTGTCTTCTAGGGTGTTGGCTACTCCTACCAGTTTGGTGTCATCTGCAAATTTGATCTCTTCCCCCTCAATTCCTTCTTCTAAGTCATTGATGAAGATATTGAAGAGTACTCGGCCTAAGATGGAACCTTGTGGTACCCCACTGCTTACTTCTCTCCATGTGGATGTAAGTGCCGTTGAATTTGGCACTTATTGAATATGATTTGCCAGCCAGCTATGGCTCCGTCTGGTGGTGATGTTGTCTATTCCACCTTTTTCTAGCTTACCAAGGAGTAAGTTGTGGTCGACCTTATCAAATGCCTTACTAAAGTCTAAGTATACTACATCCACAGTATTTCACTGGTCTATTAGTTTAGTCACTTTATCAAAGAATGAAATAAGATTGGTTTGGCATGATCTGTTTTTGATAAACCCATGCTGGCTACTAGTTATAACTTTGTTTTCTTGTAGTTGTTTGCAGATCTGTTTTCTGATTATCTTTTCTAGGATCTTCCCGGGTATTGATATTAGACTGATTGGTCTGTAGTTTCTGGGTCTTTTTTTCCCCTTTCTTGAAGATGAGAACCACATCAGCCCTTTTCCAATCCTGAGGTATTTCCTCAGTGCTCTGGGATTTTTGAAAGATATGGTGCAATGGTTCTGAGATAACATCTACCAGCTCCTTCAGAACTCTGGAACGTAATCTGTTGAGTCCCGGTGATTTATATTCATCAAGGTTAGATAGGTGTTCTCTTACCATTTTCTTGCTTATGTTAATTTTAATTTTTAGTTTATCTTTTGCTATGTTGGGCTATGGTTTTTGGTATGTTGGCTATGGTTTCTTTTTGTGTGAAGACTGATGCAAAGTTTCAGTTAAGCAGTTCTGCTTTTTTCCTGTTGCCTGTTATTTCCTTGCCATCTTTTCTCTTTAGTGGGCCTACAGTTTCCTTACTTTTTATTGTTGTTAATATATTGGAAGAAACTTTTTTTATTATCCTTGATTTCTGTTGCAAATATTTGTTCGTTTTGAGCCTTTGCTTTCCTGACTTCATTTTTGCATGTTCTGGCTGTCTGCTGATAATCAGCCTTAGTTATGAGACCCTCTTTCCAGTTTTTGTATTTGTCCTTTTTGTCTTTCAGTTTGTCAGTAAGATCTTTATTCAGCCATACTGGTTTCTTTTTGAATTTCTTGTTTTTCTTTTTCAGTGGTATTGTGCTGGTATGGGCTTTTATGATTGCATTTTTCAGAGTTTCCCATGCTTCTTGGTTTGTTTTCCCCTTTAGGATTTTCATCCACAGGATCTTTCCTAGGTTCTCTCTGAGTTTGTTAAAGTCATTTTTTTTTAAGTTTAAGACCCTGGATGGATTGTTTTCTGTTGCTAGTGTTTGCTTTATATTAAATTCCAATATGACGTGGTCACATTTGCGCAAGGTTCCAGTAACTTCAACTCCCTCTATCACTTCTTCTCTATTAGTAAGAATTAAGTCAAGTACGGCTTTACATCTAGTTCCCTCCGCCACCTTTTGAATGACAAAGTTGTCAGCTAGGTTTGTTAGGAATCTGTTTGATATCCCACTCGCTGCAGAGTTTGTCTCCCAGTTGATATCTGGATAGTTCATTTATTCTTGTATGAGATAACCAAGAACAACTTTAACCTATCAAGAGTTACTTGGGTTTTCTTTATGGTATGATTAAATTGGCCTGCCTTGAAATATACAGCTTCTGTGCATGTTTCAACAGAAAATCTGAAATCTAATTACACAGTCTTATACAAGGGACTATGTGTGGCCAGACAAATGTAATATCATGTAGAAAAATTACATCTGAGTTGCTGCTGTGGTTCCAAAAAAGATAGGAAATAGTAAACATTTATTTTTTTAGATTTACATGCTTGTACTGGTTGTCCTGAGAGATTGAAATCAGGAGCTTAAAATTATTTTAAGCAGTCTTAAAAATCCAACCATCACAACAACAACAAATATTTGTGGTGACATTAGCATTTAGCATTATGTACTATATGTAGTCTAACCTTTGCTGCTAACCACATTGTAATACCATTCTATAAAATATTGAGGAAAAATATTGCATGTTCCAAGACACTATGGCTATTAAAAAGTTACTTGAAAATTTATGTCAACAGATTGAAAATGTTTTCTTTAAGTAGATAATAAAATAGATATATGAGGCAATAATTTCACAACCTTTTAGTTATTATTTCAGACTAATTTGTCTCTGATTGCTTAAGTACAGATAGTCTTTGACTTACACCCATAATTGGGACCAAAATTTCCATTGCTAAGCAAGGGAGTAGTTGAGTTGCACTCCATTTTATGACCTTTTTTTGCTATGGTTGTAAATCATGTGATTATTGAGTGAATTCTGCTCCCCCCACATTGTTGAAAGCCAGCTGAGAAACATGATCACATGACCCCTGGGATGCTGCAACAGTTGTAAATACATTACTGCTGCCAAGCACTGAATATTGATCACATGACTGTGGGAATGCTGCAATGGTCGTAAATGCAAGTGTAAGATACTTTTTTCAGTACTGCTGCAACTTTGAATGGTCACTAAATGAATGGTTAGACTATCTGTATAAACTAAGAGGTTACAATGAAGTTGGTAAAATAAGTGAAACAGATGCAAACTGGTGGAAATTTGCCATTGATAAGCAAGGAATTAACTTGGATACTAGGACCTCAAGTGCTCAGAATTAGTAATTAGCAGGATGTAAAAAAAAAGATCTTGTCAATGAATGGACTATCAATATTACCAAATACCCAGAAATATCCATTTATGTTCTCTATGCACTTCATAAAAGAATCTCGAAGAGGGCTTAGAGCTAGTTTGTTCTCTAATTTTAATCAGAGTCGATGCTTGTCATCCTTGCTGTGGGTCAGGCAAGCATCAGTTGCTCCCTTTTCCTGTTATGGAGAATTAAAGAAAAAACACTAAAGCAATGACATTTCTATTCTTCATATGTTATTTTATGTTAAGGAATCTTATTCTCTAACCTTGATGTTTGTCTAGGGTGACCCTTTAGGGCTTTTATAACCTTTTTGTAAACTTAACTGCCAATCACCAGACAGAATGCAATTAATCTTCAGAGATGAAGTAGACCTTTCCTCCAGTTTTGAAAGCAAGAAAACAGCCTCAGGTATTTAGGTAACTGCTTGAACTTTTCTAATTGGTACAAACTGTCTATAATAATCCCAGTTTCCCTCTGCTGACCCCAGCACTCTGCTATTTTAAGCTAATACACTTATCATGATGTTATTCAGTGATATATGATATGAGCAATAGGGCCTGGATCTGGCTAGGATTTTGAGATAGACATCTCTTGAGGCTATTGCACTTTAAAGTACATACAATCCTGATAAAACACATTTCACTGATACATTTAACTGTATCTAATACTGGGATACTGAATGTTTTATTTTTGTTACCACCAGATTTTCAAGGAGGTGTTTCACTTCAGTGATGCTGAAAAGCACCTGTCTGAATATGCTTTGCAAAGCATCTTCCCCTCGCTTTTCAAAAATTTTGGGTGACTTCTGGACACTTTCCTGACACTCTCAGTAGCTAGAAAGGGCTACTGCAAGTATCTGCCAGAGGAAACACCTGATACAAAGAAACTTGATGAGACAAATCAAAGTATTCTGAACCTTGATGAGATAAATAGTACCATCTCTGAGGTGCAAAGCATCTCATTTATATGAAATGTACGGTAGCCACCTTCCCTGGTTTGTTAGTTCCTTAAATGCAAGCAAAGTGTCACTACTTTCCTTTTACCAATTACGTGACAGTACAAAGGAAAATCTGTGCTTACCACAAAAAATAAAGCCCGTTAAAACCTGTAGAAAGGGAATTTAAATAGCACTGGGATTAATGTACAGGATATGTTTCAGACTCAGCAGACTCTGAAGTCAAATTGTGACATTTGAGCTAAACTGGATCACTGCGGCTTCTTGGGCTGAAGTGCAATTTCTTTTAAAACTACATCCTTTGGAAAGCTTTGGAAGTAATTAAGCACTTCTGGAGGCTGCAGAAAAGCAGTCTGTTAGTAAGCTATTGTTATTTTGCTTTCACTTTTCAGGGGTTAAAAAAAATACCTGAATGGCATGACAGGGAAATTAGAGTGTCTTCAGTGCCGCGTAACAGAGTGAGCGCCTGTTACTTGTCCCAGCTTCTGCCAACCTAGCAGTTCGAAAGCACGTAAAAATGCAAGTAGAAAAATAGGGACCACTACGGTGGGAAGGTAACAGTGTTCCGTGCACCTTTGGTGTCTAGTCATGCCAACCACATGACCACGGAGACATCCTCGGACAAGCTCTGGCTTTTCGGCTTTGAAACGGAGATGAGCACTGGCCCCTAGAGTCGGAAACGACTAGCATGCATGTGTGGGGGAACCTTTACCTTTACCTAATATAGAGAACAGCTTATCAAGGCATTACAATCACATTTCATTAAGGAGAAGAACAATAGAATCATACACTTTTCAACACAATATACTCTGTTGTTTGTAAATGCTGTATCTAAGTAGAAACATCTAAGAAATTTGACAGAGTCAGTGAGAATGGTGTTATTAGTAGCTTATGAATCTTCCTGGTGTTTTATTGTTTCAAGAATTTTTTAGTTTTCCCATTAACTCTTTTTCCATCTTCCTAGCCTCTTTCTAATTTTCTTCCTTGCATTCCTATCCTGCTTCTTATTTTAGAAAGTATGTTGATACTACAGGTAGTCCCAAGTTATCAGGGTAATGGAGCCTGCCCATTCCACTCGTAACTCGAAAACTTGTAGAGTGAATCTCGTACCTGGAACAAGATCACTCCCTTGCTTGTTAAGATGCATGTGGCTTGTTAACCACATATGAGGTATCTCAGGATGGGGAAGGCCTAGTGATGGAATAGTCTGCAAGGCCTCCCTAACCCACTAAGATATTTCATGCTTCCCCCTCCCTTTCTGTCTCCTCTCTGCTGTGGTTCCTGCTGCTGCCCATATCTGAGGCCGGGGGATGCTTCTGCAGCATTCCCGTGGCCCAATATGGGCTCTGGAGGTATCCCCCAGCCTCAGATATGGGTGGCAGTGGCCTGGAAAAGGCCTCCAACACCCCAATCCAGCCTCCGGAGGCAGGTGGAAGTATCAACAACAGAGAACAGAACAGAGAACAGAGAACAGAAGCCTACAACAGAGAACAGAAGCCTAAAGTACCATGAGATCATGCAAGATCAGAAGCATGAGATCTCACCCCACTGATCTTGCATGATCTTGCGTTATTTTAGGCCTCCATTCTCTGTGAATGCACTGAAGGCCTGGAGCAGCTAAGAAAGCAAAGGATCTCGATCTTTCCAGGGTGAGAATTGAAGGCCTGTTGCATAGGGAGACCCAAGGTGGGGCTGAGGAGGGAAGGAATAACCAGGTGGATGTTGCAGTGCCAATGCAGTCACTCGTAAAAGCAAATGACTGCTGTGGTGCAACATTTGTAATTTCAGGACTACCTCATAAGCACGAGGGGGCGCTCATCAAGTAACTTTGCACGAGCATAACTGAATGCTTGTAACTGGGGATTACTTGTATATTAGTAGAGTCACCTCCCTTTTCTTTTCGGGCAGTATTATTACCTTCCTGTTGGTCATAGGCACATTTTGTTGTGCTATGTTATTTTATTCTATCAGTTATCTACTGTACATAAACATTTGTAAATCAATAGTGTGTTGATTGGAAAATAAGCAAATTTAAGAGATGAGAATACAATTCACAAATAAATTGAAATAGAATGTATTTTTTTTTAAAAATACTTTCTTACATTTCTACAAAAATATAAAAAATATTAAATAGGAAAAAGATAGGGGAAAGTGAAGGGGCAAAGGAATAAAGAAAATGAAAGAATAGCTTCAAACTTTCTTTGATACAGTTACAAATTTAAAGTACATTTTTTATTTCATCTACAATAACTCTTAGCCTTCTTACATGTTATAACAAGGGCAATAAAAGTGCCTTCAGAGTGATTACATTCCTAACATATCTTGATACATCATTATACATCTTTGATCATCATCATCATCATCATCATCACATCATCTTGTAGAAATTCTCTTCAATTATAGTTCGAAGTAAATTACAGTCATTTATTTCACATGTTTTTCCACTAATCTAGCATTATGAATAGAATGAATTTCTTAACCATCCCTAGATGGCAAAGATAATCCTTAAGAGTTATCTTCTTACCTCAAAAAAATCATTGGTAGTATATTTTGATTCTTTTCTTATTTAAACACAAAAATACTATTGTGTTATTTTATATTTTGAAAGATCTTCCCCAACCAACCAATATGGCAGAACAGACAAAATAATCTATAGTGACCTAAAATTGGATCCGTATTTTCCTTACAGAAAAGTAAGTGGCTGAAGGACACTAAAAATAAAACAGTGTAACGGGAGTAGAATAAATATTGAGATGTATAGATTCACATTTGGTTAATATTTTAAAGGTTTCTTAGCCGATCCAAATTTTTAATCTTTTGGAGTGTCTATTGTAATTGACATTTTGGAAAAGTCATCTGATTTACAACTGAACCTAAGTTATTTGTTGTTTTAAAAAATGCATTACTAAACAACATAGAAATAATGACTCTTTCCCCCCCAAATAGTAGTTTGTCATTATTAGTTTTATTATCTCCTTTTAACAGATTGCGTCTATATTGTTGTTCCAAATTCCAATTCTATTTATTTGGTGATCTTAGATCTAACTTGCCTCAAAGGATGAAATATGTAAAACCAGTATAAACTAAAATATGCATGTTGCCTTGAAATCTTGGAACAGGAGTACATACCACTAGCCCCCAAAACTTTAATTTATTTTCTTGTGACTGCAGAATACTTTTTGAATGCACTGTTAGTTTCTAGTGGCAAAATATCAATGTAATGTTTTTCTATTTGAATGGAAAACACATGGTGATATAGAACTATAATACAGTAGATTACTGCAACATATTCTATAAGAGGTTGCCCTTGAAGAGTGTTCAGAAACTTCAACTGATGCAAAATGTGGCTGCACAGGTAGTAAATGATGTTAGATACATAGTAAACCACTACTATGTGAGCTGCACTGATTGCTGGTGTGTTTATGAGTGCAGTTCAAGGTTCTGGTTGTCCTTCCCCCAAGAAACTATACCTGTCCAATTAGATCCAACAGACTGGACATGTTATAGATCCTGTTGGCCAAAGAGTGTCAATTGGTGAGATCTAGATCTCTACATGGGGCTGCCCTTGAGGCTTCAACTGGTGCAGAATGCAGCTGCGTGAGTTGTGATGGGAGTTCCCCAATACTCCCGTGTAACACCTCTTCTCCGTGAGGTGCATTGGCTTCCAGTTGCCTTCCGAGTGAGATTCAAGGTGCTGGTGATGACCTATAAAGCCCTAAATGGCTTAGGTCTGGATTATCTGAGGAAACACCTGCTGCCGGCATCAACTTCCCATCGTCCTGTGCGCTCCCACAGGGAAGGCCTTCTTAGGGTACTGCCGGTAAAGGATTGCTGGCGGGTGACTCCCAGAGAGAGGGCCTTCTCTGTGGGTGCGCCTGCCCTCTGGAACCAACTTCCGATGGAACTTAGGACTGCCTCCGACCTCCGCTCATTCCGCCGGGACCTGAAAACTTGGCTCTTTGAGCTGTCGGGCCTAGACTGAGGGGTTTTAATTGGGTTTTAATGTTTTAACTTTTAACTTTTAAATTTTGGGCTCTAAATTTAATTAACTGTTTTAATTAACTGTTTTATTTTTTTAAACTTTTGTATGGTATGATTTTAATTGCCCTGTAAACTGCCCTGAGTCCTACGGGAATAGGGCAGTATATAAGTTAAATAAAATAAATAAATAAAATAAATAAATAGAAGACAGTCCTTCTGTGCTGTAGCCCTGCATTGTGGAATATTTTCCCCTAGAAAGACCCAAATCTGTTGATCTTTTGCAAGGATCTAAAACTTTGTCTATGTACCCAGGCCTGGTACATGGAATGTGTTATGGGTTGTGTTTCTGGGCTTTACTCTGAATTGTTTAACTATTTTGGCTGCCATATGTATTTTTTATTGTTTTTACTGTTTTATTATTTTAACTGTTTTATAGTTTTAGAATTATACGTTGCCCAGAATTACTGGATTGTGATGGGCAACTATAGAAAATGAATGAATGAATGAATGAATGTGCTCTAAAATAGACTTAACACTGTTTTAAAAACCAAGAAAATATCAAATCTGAATAATGGGGAGAGGTGCAGCTAGCTTTGCCTATATTGAATCAATACCTCGTTAAACACTGCCCACCCCTCCTAAATATTACATATAATCTTTAACAATTAAGAGGTTGGCCACAAGAGTAATGAATAAAAATAAATAGATTTTACTTGGATGGGAATACCATTTTCTTTTCCTTGAACTTGTGACAAGCAGTTCTATGCCCAAGTTTAAGGAAAAGAAGCAAAGGTAAAATCAAAGGTCAGCACAATATGTAAATCTTGCATTGATCTTGAAAGAGCAGATTAGCTCATACTCATTTCCTTGAGGACATTGGTATCATCAGAGAATCCTACTCTTATTCATACATCATACTTGCTTTGTATTGGCAGAGCAACTTAATTGAACATGCCTTAGAGCTACTGTGGAAGAAGTCAAGAACTCCTTCCCTAAGTGAAGACAAGTTTCACTATGCAATACACAAGGGCAGTTTAGCAATCATTAATCTCTGTCTATGTCCTGTCACTTCCCCATGATCTATTACAGCACATACATAATTAAAAATGGAAAGGAGCCACAGCCAGGAGAACATCACTTCGACTTCTGAGTGACCAAAAATTCTTAACATTTTCATCCCTCAATCTATTTCATAACTTGAGGCAGGTATCTAATGCAGGAGCAAGGGATAAATTATGATTAGTTCAGTGTATCAGCTTCTAAGTGAATATGTGCCAGAAGCTACCATAAGCACTTAAGGAATTCTTTGCTCTGAGAATATAAATACTGTGTATCACTATATTTTAATCTAAGAGGCCAGAAATTCTAATAAACCAATACATTAAGCACTTGTTTCAGACTTTTGAAAGCATAGCTTACTGATCATATTTTTACCAGTCAACTACTGAGAGGCCTGAATTGTTAGGAGACCTAATTCCTACTCTACCAGTACTAAGTGGTACTTGTGACTATGTTTATTTTTAGCAATACTCAATCATCACAGAAAAAAAGTTCTAACTTAGTAATATCCAGACATTCCAAAAATGACTTTTTGTTAACTAGCTGCATTGTCTTTTGTCGATGATACCATCAATCTATCTATATGTGGGAACAACCAATGAATAAGTAATGGTAGAACAGTCCCACGAGGCCATCCAATTTAGTGCATCATACAGAGTTTTACCCTAAAAGGATTTATCATACTTTTTTTAGCCTTTCAAAGAAAGAATCTAGAAGCCTCCAAGAATGGAAGTTTGAATCCAGATGTGGAAGAAAATATCTTAATTTACATAATTTAAACAGCATAGCAAAAGTCACAGTTATTGTGGAGAAGGGGAAAGAAAAATAATTTTCCTGAAAAATGAAAATGATAATGCCAGAAGAAGCTACAACAAAGAAATATAATAGGCAATGGTACTGTATACTGTTTGCTAGAAATGGCAATGTAACAAGAAATTTCAGGATGAATCTAGAGGCTGTAATTTTATCATACTGTATAAAAATATTAGTTTTCATTTTTGCTCCCAGTTTTTTATTGATCTTTTCATTGTTGCGATCCAAACAAACAAACCAAGTTTAGGAAATACAAATGTACTAAATTATATCTATTTGGAAGACGTGATGACAACCACATTTGTCTGGAGCAAAACGTTATCGTGGGAATATGATCCATGCATTCAATGCCCTAATGCAACATTTTAACTGTACTGCCACAAATAGATATTTGTGTATCTATTTGTAATCTCTTAGAAGACAAGCTAATGATAATTCTTTTCTCTGTGTATCCTACTATGCTCTGGTTTTTGTAGCCATCTTAAACATTTGACATCTCATTTCTTGACTACTAGCCAAAGGAGGGTGATATTTATTGTCCACTCTGGAGGTGTCCTTAGCTCAAGGGTATATCACATACAGGTTACATATTTAAAAAATTATCTCAAGATATGATTGGGAAATAGCTGGGAAGCCAATTAATGAGCTAGTTCTACAAAAGTTAAATAAAGCAGTTTAACTGATATAGCTTCTAACTCTCATGTCATCTTCATTCACTCTAATACATTTGACATCATCTTTGTTGTGCCATTGCTATGCTTCATTGTTCCCAGATAATTCTTATGGCTTAGCTATGTTTCCAAGGGACGCGGTGGCTCAGTGGGTTAGGACGCTGAGCTTGTCGATCAGAAGGTCGGCAGTTTGGCGGGTCGAATCCCGAGTGCCGCGTAACAGAGTGACCGCCTGTTACTCGTCCCAGCTTCTGCCCACCTAGCAGTTCGAAAGCACGTAAAAATGCAAGTAGAAAAATAGGGACCACTACGGTGGGAAGGTAACAGCGTTCCGTGCGCCTTTGGCGTCTAGTCATGCCGGCCACATGACCACGGAGACGTCCTCGGACAAGCGCTGGCTCTTCGGCTTTGAAACGGAGATGAGCACCGGCCCCTAGAGTCGGAAACGACTAGCACACATGTGCGGGGGAACCTTTACCTTTACCTTTATGTTTCCAAGCATAGGTTTCAAGGAACCTTCTCTACAATGTGTAAGCTAGTCTAATTTATGATCTTGAGAAAAATGAATCTAAGAATTCCTATGATCTACTTGCTGTTGATGGATTGTTTTTCCTCCAGATCTGCTGCATTTTAAATAACTTAATGGGAATTTACTGGAAAGTTATACAAAATTGGGGGAGTGCAACAGTGTGAATATTTATGAACAAAGACAAGAATTGAGAATGTTTCCTTGAAATTGAGTCCAGACTTGTAATGAGGCTGATCTGAAACTTAAATGTGCATCACAGCATCAAGGCAGACAATCCACTACTTCCTTTTTTCATTCTTTTTTCTCCCTAAAACAAATGTCTCTCATTCTTTTTAAATACAGTGGTGGGAAGTATGTTTTTTTATTTTTATTTTTTTATTTTGAGCTGGGAGTCCATGCTATGAAATAGGCATCTTTCTCTTGATCATATTCTGTAACAATTCCAGAATGTATTATAATTTGGTAGCTGTATCCTGATTAAAGCATTCCCCTTCATTAATTATACTTTGGCTTTGGACAATGCTGGTTTCTTCAAAAAGCCAGTTCACAATGCCTGGATTACTTGACTGCACATCTGGTCTCCTTAGTGCCTGCAAATATTTATATAGATTTTAATGATTCCCTGTCCACTGTAAAGTTTTACTGCTTTGCTAATCCTGTTACCATCTTCTTTGCTCTTTAACATTTTCCATTCTGGAATTCAATTATGTAAACTGAAAGACAAACAGAATATTTTGGGTAGATTACTCTTGTTCTGGCTTATGTTGTACAAGGAGGCTAAACTGAAATACTTTTCAGAATGTGTGTGTGTGTGTGTGTGTGTGTGTGTGTGTGTATTCCTTAATCAAACAAAAAAAATACGAATCCCAGGCATATTTAAATCAGAACAAGAAATCCGAACACTGGGATAAGGTAGAAAACTAAAACAATTTTATTAAAAATCAAGCTTTTGTTGGCTAATTACCAACGTCATCAGGATGAAATCATCGGAGTGGGGAGACTGCATTTATATCATCAGAGTTTCTGCGCTCCACTCATAGAGTGCGTCACCGCTCTGTTTGTTTCAGCCAGCCGTATTCTTTCGAGTCGCCTTGCATTCGTTCCTATGGAGTGTGATTTTCTCTGAGTGTCTGTTGTCGGAAGGGGATTACTGTCAGTCCTATTAGCTATAGTCATTGCTCTTGTCGTTGCCCTTGTTTTCATGCCGGTGGCTCTAAATAGTTGGGAAGAGGAACGGCGTGCACGACGCAAATGCAGACAACGCGAGCACTGACAGAGTGCTCTGTCAAACGAAGACCAGAACTGCATAATTACACAATCACCTCCCACCGCAGAATGTAAAAAAGAGGAAGAATAACTATATAGAGCCTCCGGCATGAAAACACAGGCAATGACATCCTATCAGAACCTATGCTTCCATTCCCCCATCATCCAGTCTCAACTATTGGTACCTATCCTTCCATCTCTCTCTCCCTCTCCTTGCCATCAGACTTGGAGAAGCAAAACATTTTCTTCTTCCTCAAGTGAAAAAACAGTCCAGTTGCCTTTTGAAGAGAAATAAAAAAAATCACCTTTGAGACAGCTGTGACGTGGATCAGGAGTCCCCAACCCCCAGTCCATGGACTGGCACCGTCCGCAACATGCCAGCAAGCGGGCCGCACAAAGAAGCAAAGCTCCATCCTCAGGATGCAGGCAGTATTCAAAACCACACCCCCTCTGGTCCATGGAAAAACCTTTCTCTATGGCACCAGTTCCTAAAAGTTTGGGAACCTGGATGACTGAGAATCTCCACAGACATGTAGAATGAATTCCTTTTCAAAAAACAAACAAACCTTTTTCTGATTCCCATTTCCCATGTACACAAAGTTTATTATTACAGCTTTGTGGGCCTCTGTCATTAAAACAATTTCTCTACCCAAGTCTTATTCTTTATTTTTTTTATTGCCAACCTATTGATTTTAGAGGGGAGGGGTTTTCATTCTGGATTCAGCACTTTTGTCAAAAATGATGACAGTAACATTGCAATGGTAATACATTGTAATACATACACACACTTACCTGCCCCACCCAGAATAACAGAGTTGGAAGGGACCTTGGAGGTCTTCTATTACAATCTCTGCTCAGGCAGGAAACCCTATACCATTTCAGACAAATGGTTGTCCAATCTTTTCTTAAAAACTTCCAGTATTGGAGCACCCACAACTTCTGGAGGCAAGTTGTTCCACTGATTAATTGTTCTAACTATCAGGAAATTTATCCTTGGTTCTAGGTTGCTTCTCTCCTTGATTAGTTTCAAGCCATTGCTTCTTGTCCTGCCTTCAGGTGCTTTGGAGAATAAATTACTCCCTCTTTTTTGTGGCAACCCGAGATATTGAAACACTGCTATTCTGTCACCCCTAGTCCTTCTTTTTATTAAACTAGACATACCCAATTTCAAAAACCATTATTTATATGTTTTAGCCTCCAGTCCCCTAATCATATTTGTTGCTCTTCTCTGCACTCTTTCTTTCTTTTACATTGTGGCAAACAAAACTGGATGCAGTATTCTAAGTGATCTTACTAAGGCATTATAAAGTGGTATTAACACTTCATGTGATCTTGATTCTATCCTTTATTATATACCTTACTGAACTCCAAGTAAATTATATCCACAGCATTTCTCTGGTCTATTAATTTTGTCACTTTGTCAAAGAATGCAATAAGATTTGTCTGGTGATCTATTTTTGAGAAACCCACAAACAAAGTTTTGGAACCCACAAACAAATTTTTTATTATAAATATCTTCTGGCTGAGTTATTAAATTATTTTTACCATATTTGTAGGAATGCATAATAGTTTCTGGTTAAGGTTACATTAAAAGTTCTCTTAGAGAGCAATACATGTATAATTATAAAAAAAGCCATTTTTTCCTAACCAATATTAAAGCTGCATTTTAATTACTGGGATTAATTATGCACATTACTCTTACCAATTATTTTTAAAATCAAAGCCTACATAATGAACTCTGAGATTTTTTTTTCCCTAAGAATTATTTAACATACAAAAATTTCAAAGGAGAAACATCTGAACTTCATCGTATATTTGGTCCTGCAAAAAATAAGTATGTCATTCAAAATAAAATCAATCAGCAAATTAAGAAACCATTTTTACTTTAGCTTCAACTCTTCTTTAAAACTATATTTGATAAAGAGAGAATATATTAATATTTAATTATTTTACTCTTCTTCAGTCACACTGGTTCTGGTTCTTTTGCTAATGAAAACAGCCCAAGTAAGTAGTTCAGTTTAACCAACAGGCAGTGTTGCTACACAAACACTCCTGGGATTTATGCTTCTTCAGTAAATTCTTCAGAATACTTTGCAACATGGTCTACTTCATTAAAGAGGTAACAGAACATTTTTGTTTAACCACTGTAGGTGAGGAATGACAAAATAACATGTTTTTGAATGAGGAGAAAATGTATCATGGCCATGACCAAAGGAAGAGCAAATAGACTAGCCCCACTGGAACTTTTCTGGATAAGGAGTAGGATGGGAGATTGCCCACTTGTACTCTGAATAGGAGCTTCTCATGAGGAGTGTACAGGAGAGAGGGTTCCCATGGATTTGAGTGCTGAAAGACAAAGAAAATCCATCACAACTGTGGCATAGTCTTTTAAAGGATGCTGAGTTTGCTAGCCTCATTTTCTAATCACTTTTCAAAATAGTTAAAATATTTAACTATTTTAAGAGTTTTAGCTACCTTTGAAATAACAGTTTGCAAAGCTACTTGTTTAGTTTATCTTCATTCTAGATTAAAAGAAATGCCAACCACAACCTTAAAAATGTAAAGAATTTGAAATAAATGGCAAAAGTCTAAAAAAAGAATTTTAGTCAAAAAGGTTATAAACAAATTAAGGTACTAGATGAATTTGTAATATTAGGAATTTTAACATTTGGGGTTTATATAAAGAAGGAACATCTTGATGTGACCTAAATTTTGAATTCTAACACAAGTCATAACAGAATTTTAAGACTTTACAGTTTCAGAAATTAAACACTGTGAAGACTACGTTGTTATTGTTGTTAGCTGCAAAGTCGTGTCTGACCCATCGCAACCCCATAGACAATGTTTCTCCAGGCCTTCCTGTCCTCTACCATCTTCTGGAGTCGATTTAAGCTCACGCCTACTGCTTCAGTGACTCCATCCAGCCATCTCATTATCTGTTGTCCCTTTCTTCTATTGCCCTCAATCTTTCCCACCATTAGGCTCTTCTCCAGTGAGTCCTTCCTTCTCATTAGGTGGCCAAAGTATTTGAGTTTCAACTTCAGGATCTGGCCTTCTAAAGAGCAGTCAGGGTTGATCTCCTCTAGGACTGACCGGTTTGATTGCCTTGCAGTCCAAGGGACTCACAGGAGTCTTCTCCAGCACCATAGTTCAAAGGCCTCAATTCTTTGGCACTCAGCCTTTCTTATGGTCCAACTTTCACTGCCATACATTGCAACTGGGAAGACCATAGCCTTGACTATATGCACTTTTGTTGACAGGGTGATGTTTCTGCTTTTTAGTGTGCTATCTAGATTTGCCATGGCTTTCCTCCCCAGGAGCAAGCATCTTTTAATTTCTTGGCTACAGTCCCCATCTGCAGTGATCTTGGAGCCCAGGAAAATAAAATCTGTCACTACCTCCATTTCTTCCCCATCTATTTGCCAGTAATTGAGAGGGCCAGATGCCATGATCTTGGTTTTCTTAATGTTAAGTTTCAACCCAACTTTTGCACTCTCCTTCTTCACCTGCAACAAGAGGCTCTTTAGTTCTTCTTCACTTTCTGCCATTAGAGTGGTATCATCTGCATATCTTAGGTTGTTGATATTTCTTCCGGCAATCTTAATTCCAACTTTTGATTCATCTAGCCCTATCTTTCTCATGATGTGCTCTGCACATAAGTTAAATAAGCAGGACAACAGTATACAGCCTTGCCAGACTCCTTTCCCAATTTTGAACCAATCAGTGGTTCCGTGTCCAGTTCTCACTGTTGCTTCTTGGCCCACATATAGGTTTCTCAAGAGACAAATAAGATGGTCTGGTATGCCCATCTCTTTAAGAGCTTGCCACAGTTTGTTATGATCCACACAATCAAGGCTTTAGCATAGTCAATGAAGCAGAAGTAGATGTTTTTCTGGAACTCTCTAGCTTTCTCCATGATCCAGCGTATGTTGGCAATTTGATCTCTAGTTCCTCTGCCTCTTTGAACTCCTGCCTGTATTTCTGGTAGTTCTCGATCCACACACTGCTGGAGTCTAGCTTGTAGGATTTTAAGCATAACTTTACTAGCATGTGAAATGAGTGCAATGGTGCGATAGTTTGAACATTCTTTGGCACTGCCTTTCTTTGGAATTGGAATGTAAACTGACCTTTTCCAATCCTGTGGCCACTGTTGAGTTTTCCAAATTTGCTGGCAAATTGAGTGTAGCACTTTTACTGCATCGTCTTTTAAGATTTTGAATGGCTCAGTTGGAATACTGTTACCTCCACTAGCTTTGTTGTTGTTCAGCTTTTCTAAGGCCCACTTCACATTCTAGGATGTCTGGCTCGAGGTCAGTGACCACCTCATCATGGTTATCAGGGACGTTAAGCTCGTTCTTGTATAGTTCTTCTGTGTAATTTTGCCACCTCTTCTTAATCTCTTCTACCTCTGTTAGGTCCCTGCCATTTTGGTCCTTTATCATGCCCATTTTTGCATGAAATGTTCCCTTCATCTCTCCCATTTTCTTGAAGAGATCTCTAGTCCTCCCTATTCTATTGTTTTCTTCTATTTCTTTGCACTGTTCATTTAAGAAGGCATTCTTATCTCTTCTAGCTATTCTCTGGAATTCTGCATTCAATTGGGCATATCTTTCTTTTTCTCCCTTGCATTTCACTTCCCTCCTTTCGTCAACTATTTGCAAAGCTTCCTCAGACAGCCATTTTGCTTTCTTGCATTTCTTTTTCTTTGGAATGGTTTTAGTTGCTACCTCTTGTACAATGTTGCAAACCTCTGCCCATAGTTCTTCAGGCACTCTGTCTATGAGATCTAATTCCTTAAATCTATTTGTCACCTCTACTGTATATTCAACAGGAATATGATTTAATTCATACCTGAGTGGCCTAGTGCTTTTCCCTACTTTCTTCAGTTTAAGCCTAAACTTTGCAACAAGAAGCTCATGGTCTGAGCCACAGTCAGCTGCTGGTCTTGTTTTTACTGACTGTATAGAGCTTCTCCATCTTTCGCTGCAGAGCACATAGTCAATCTGATTTCTACAGTATGTTGACCGTTTGCTGATGTCCATGTGTAGAGCCGTCTCTTGGGTTGTTGGAAAAGAGTGTTTGCTATGACCATCGTATTCTCTTGACAAAATTCTATCATCCTGTGCCCTGCTTCATTTTGTACTCCAAGGCCAAACTTGCCTGTTATTCCGGTTATCTTTTGGCTTCCTACTTTAGCATTCCAATCCCCTGTGATGATAAGGACATCATTTTTTGGTGTTAGTTGTATAAGGTGCTGTAGAGCTTCATAGAACTGGTTAGTTTCATCCTCTTCAGCACCGGTGGTTAGGGCATAGACGTGGACTACTATGATATTGAATGGTTTGTCTTGGATTCAAACTATCACTCTGTCATTTTGGGGATTGTATCCCAGTATTGCTTTTCCTACTCTTTTATTGACTATGAATGCTACTCCATTTCTTCTGAGGGATTCTTGCCCTCAGTAGTATACCTGATGGTCATCTGAATTAAATTCACCCATTCCTGTCCATTTTAGTTCGCTGATTCCTAAGTTGTCGATTTTCAGTCTTGTCATCTCTTGTTTGACCACATCCAGCTTGCCTTGATTCATGGGTGAAGACTGCTTATTCGAAGCATAAAATGAAAAAAAGGAAGAAAAGAGACATGTTTGGTTTTTGTCTCTGGTCACAATTGGGACAAAATGTCAGAAAACAGTATGACATTTTAAATATTTCAGAAGATATTTGAAGAATCGGGACAAAAATTAGCAGTTGCTGTACAATGTCAGCAGTGAATATGTTACTTCAATGAATATACTGCGACCAAAACATGTTTAAGAAGAAATAACTATTTCATTTGATATAGAAGTATTAGATTATAAAGGAATTGCTGAAGATGACAGTTAAAGTGGACATATGAATGAAAGCCAGCAGATTAACTTGGATAATGTCTCTAGGTTTGCTAAAGCTGTGAAGAAAGACTTGATAAAATAAAAAGAAAAAAATTATTTCCAGGGAAGTTGTGGCAAATTGAAGATGGTTCTGAAAAAAACAAAGCCAATGACTACAGCAAAGATCTTGGATGATCAGTCTTTGAACTTCCTCAGTTAAGGAAGGGAAGGCTGCTCCACGTGAAGAGATCATATAAAATTATTTTTTGTGAGTCTGAGCACCAGGAGACAATGAATAACAGAATTGGAAGGTACTTTGGAGTTCTTCTGGTGCAACCCTATGCTCCAGCAGGAAACTATACCATTTCAAATACCAGGTTTACAAACCTCACTTTCTAATCACTTTTGGAAATTGCTCATTAACCATTTCTAGGCTATCAAAAACCTTCCGAAAGTCCCAGACCTTTGAAAATGATGGGTAAATCTCCAATCAATAATGAATGAAAAAAAGTTCATAAGCTTAGGAATTTAAAGAATCTGAAATAAATGGCAAAAAACTAAATAAGATTGATCTTAGAAAGTTATAAATGAATTAAGGGTCCAGATAAAATTGGAATGTTGGAACTTTTAAAATAAGATTTTGAAATTAATTATAAAGAACCAACAGCTTCTTGAGGGAAGTAGATTCTGTTTTAGTTTTTATAAGAGACAGATAAGCAATTTCACAATTTCAAAAACTTGATACTAGAAAGAGAAAAAATTTTTAGATAGGTATTTATTATTCATATGGCTATTAGAATAACAAGCTTGGGTATTCTGTTTTGCTTAAACAATTGAAATTAGTTTCCTAGAAACATACTGTAAAAGAGCCTTGGTGGTGCAGTGGTTAGAATGCAGTATTGCAGGCAAACTTCCATAGCCAGAAGTTTGATCCTGACTGGCTCAAGGTTGACTCAGCCTTCCATCCTTCTTAGGTTGGTAAAATGAGGACCCAGATTGTTGGGGGCAATATTGACTCTATAAACTGCTTACAGAAGGCTGTAAAGCACTATGAAGTGGTATATAAATCTAAGTGGTATTGCTATTAATACAATAAACATAGTTTTGTGCATACTGGACCCCTCAGAAAATGTCCAATGTAACATTTTATTACAATCAACCTGCTATTGGGTATATATACCTTAGGAATTAGAACATTAATTGGAACATGGTTTGCTCTTGCATTATTATATTTGCATTTTGAATGGAGGGGACGCGGTGGCTCAGTGGGTTAGGACACTGAGCTTGTCGATCAGAAGGTCGGCAGTTTGGCAGGTCAAATCCCGAGTGCCGCGTAACAGAGTGAGCACCTGTTACTCGTCCCAGCTTCTGCCAACCTAGCAGTTCGAAAGCACGTAAAAAATGCAAGTAGAAAAATAAAGACCACTATGGTTGGCAGGGAACAGTGTTCTGTGCGCCTTTGGTGTCTAGTCATGACCACATGACCACGGAGACGTCTTCGGACAAGCGCTGGCTCTTCGGCTTTGAAACGGAGATGAGCACTGGCCCCTAGAGTTGGAAACGACTAGCATGCATGTGTGGGGGAACCTTTACCTTTACCTATTTTGAATGGAATTTAATAGAATTATTAATATGGGTTTGTACCTAAGAATTCTGACAAAACGTGATCCACTGGAGAAGGAAATGGCAACCCACTCCAGTATCTTTGCCATGAAAACCCTATGGACAGTACCAAAAGGCAAAACGATATGACGCTGGAAGATGAGCCCCTCAGGTCGGAAGGCGTCCAATATGCTACTGGGGAAGAGCAGAGGGCTAGTACTAGTAGTGCCAGAAAGAATGAAGCGACTGGGCCAAAGCCGAAAGGACGCTCAGCTGTGGATATGTCTGGTGGTGAAAGGAAAGTCTGATGCTGTAAAGATTTTTTCTCCATAGGAACCTGGGAATGTAAGATCCATGAATCAAGGAAAGCTGGACGTGGTCAAACAAGAGATGACAAGACTGAACATCGACATCTTAGGTATCAGCGAACTAAAATGGACAGGAATGGGTGAATTTAATTCAGATGACTATCAGGTATACTACTGTGGGCAAGAATCCCTCAGAAGAAATGGAGTAGCCTTCATACTCAATAAAAGAGTAGGAAAAGCAATACTGGGATACAATCCCCAAAATGACAGAATGATCTCAGTTCGAATCCAAGGGAAACCATTCAATATCACAGTAGTCCAAGTCTATGCCCCAACCACCAGTGCTGAAGAGGATGAAATTGACCGGTTCTATGAAGCCCTACAGCACCTTATAGAACTAACACCAAAAAATGATGTTCTTATCATCATGGGGGATTGGAATTCTAAAGTAGGAAGCCAAAAGATAACCGAAATAACAGGCAAGTTTGGCCTTGGAGTGCAAAATGAAGCAGGGCACAGGCTGATAGAATTTTGTCAAGAGAATACGATGGTCATAGCAAACACTCTTTTCCAACAACCCAAGAGACGGCTCTACACATGGACATCACCAGATGGTCAACACAGAAATCAGATTGACTATATGCTCTGCAGCCAAAGATGGAGAAGCTCTATACAGTCAGTAAAAACAAGACCAGGAGCTGACTGTGGCTCAGACCATGAGCTTCTCATTGAAAAGTTTAGGCTTAAACTGAAGAAAGTAGGGAAAAGCACTAGGCCACTCAGGTATGAATTAAATCATATCCCTGTTGAATATACAGTAGAGGTGACAAATAGATTTAAGGAATTAGATCTGATAGATAGAGTGCCTGAAGAACTATGGACAGAAGTTCGCAACATTGTACAAGAGGTAGCAACCAAAACCATCCCAAAGAAAAAGAAATGCAAGAAAGCAAAATGGCTGTCTGAGGAAGGTTTGCAAATAGCTGAGGAAAGGAGGGAAGCGAAAGGCAAGGGAGAAAAAGAAAGATACGCCCAATTGAATGCAGAATTACAAAGAATAGCTAGAAGAGATAAGAATGCCTTCTTAAATGAACAGTGCAAAGAAATAGAAGAAAACAATAGAATAGGGAGGACCAGAGATCTTTTCAAGAAAATTGGAGAGATGAAGGGAACATTCCATGCAAAAATGGGCATGATAAAGGACCAAAATGGCAGGGACCTAACAGAGGCAGAAGAGATTAAGAAGAGGTGGCAAAATTACACAGAATAACTATACAAGAATGAGCTTAACGTCCCTGATAATCACAATGAGGTGGTCACTGACCTCGAGCCAGACATCCTAGAATGTGAAGTGAAGTGGGCCTTAGAAAAGCTGAGCAACAACAAAGCTAGTGGAGGTGACAGTATTCCAGCTGAGCTATTCAAAATCTTAAAAGACAATGCAGTAAAAGTGCTACACTCAATTTGCCAGCAAATTTGGAAAACTCAACAGTGGCCACAGGATTGGAAAAGATCAGTTTACATTCCAATTCCAAAGAAAGGCAGTGCCAAAAATGTTCCAACTATCACACCATTGTACTCATTTCTCATGCTAGTAAAGTCATGCTTAAAATCCTACAAGCTAGACTTCAGCAGTATGTGGATCGAGAACTACCAGAAGTACAGGCAGGATTTCAAAGAGGTAGAGGAACTAGAGATCAAATTGCCAACATACGCTGGAACATGGAGAAAGCTAGGGAGTTCCAGAAAAAGGTCTACTTCTGCTTCATTGACTATGCTAAAGCCTTTGATTGTGTGGACCATAACAAACTGTGGCAAGTTCTTAAAGAGATGGGAGTACCAGACCATCTTATTTGTCTCTTGAGAAACCTATATGCGGGTCAAGAAGCAACAGTGAGAACTGGACACGGAACTACTGATTGGTTCAAAATTGGGAAAGGAGTCCGGCAAGGCTGTATACTGTCGCCCTGCCTATTTAACTTATATGCAGAGCACATCATGAGAAAGGCAGGGCTAGATGAATCAAAAGTTGGAATTAAGATTGCCGGAAGAAATATCAACAACCTAAGATATGCAGATGATACCACTCTAATGGCAGAAAGTGAAGAAGAACTAAAGAGCCTCTTGTTGCAGGTGAAGAAGGAGAGTGCAAAAGTTGGGTTGAAACTTAACATTAAGAAAACCAAGACCATGGCATCCGGCCCTCTCAATTCTTGGCAAATAGATGGGGAAGAAATGGAGGTAGTGACAGATTTTATTTTCCTGGGCTCCAAGATCACTGCAGATGGGGACTGTAGCCAAGAAATTAAAAGACGCTTGCTCCTCGGGAGGAAAGCCATAGCAAATCTAGACAGCACACTAAAAAGCAGAGATATCACCCTGTCATCAAAAGTGCGTATAGTCAAGGCTATGGTCTTCCCAATTGCAATGTATGGCAGTGAAAGTTGGACCATAAGAAAGGCTGAGCGCCAAAGAATTGAGGCCTTTGAACTCTGGTGCTGGAGAAGACTCCTCCGAGTCCCTTGGACTGCAAGGCGATCAAACCGGTCAGTCCTAGAGGAGATCAACCCTGACTGTTCTTTAGAAGGCCAGATCCTGAAGCTAAAACTCAAATACTTTGGCCACCTAATGAGAAGGAAGGACTCACTGGAGAAGAGCCTAATGGTGGGAAAGATCGAGGGCAATAGAAGAAGGGGACGACAGAGAATGAGGTGGCTGGATGGAGTCACTGAAGCAGTAGGCATGAGCTTAAATGAAGTCCAGAAGATGGTAGAGGACAGGAACGCCTGGAGGAACGTTGTCCATAGGGTCGCGATGGGTCGGACACGACTTTGCAGCTAACAACAACAACAACCTAATCTTTACTTTAATATAGCATATATTCTTAATTATTGTACTTTGAATACATTTATGTGGAAACCTGGCTCTATTTAGAGATCTATAATGTTGGGAAATGTAGAAAGAAAAAGAAGAGGACTATCAGCAATGAAGTGAATGCACTCACTGTTGTGCTCCCTTGGAAGACCTAAAGGATCAAGATGGGGACAGATCATACTAGAGAAGGTCCATCCTAGTGCTTGATAAGAGTCAACACCAAATTCATGGGACATAATTAATGTTCTTCTTGATTATATTATCAGTACTTGCATTAAAATATCAACAATTATTTAGGCGAGGGCTGGCTAAAATAATTATGTTAACAATGGAAGGAAAAAAAATCCCTACAGATGATTTCCAGTAATGTGTTGTTGATAAATATTGTTTATCACAATTTGTATAACACTTTTTTTTCACAAAAGGACAAGAAATAATTCTTTTGAGGAATGTGATTACAATTTGTGAAGTTGTCCAGATTATAACAAGATTTTATAGTGTTAACTTTTATTTTCTATTTCTCATTATTCTTTTCAATTTTTAAAGCTGTGTTATTGTATATGCACTTTTCTTTAGTTTATTATAGTAAAAATAAAATAAACTGAATCCTTGCTAAGAGAGAACTCACAAGAAGTAATTCCCTATACCAACACAATTGTTATTCCAGCTGAGATATAGTAAGAAAGCACTGGAAGAGCTTCATGACAGCCATTTAAACATCATTACCAGCAGAGAATATGCAAGACTATATATTTGATTCAGAGTTTTAAAATATCTATAGTCAGCTATGCTATTTGTCAAAAGAAATGAATCACTGATATTTACCTGGATGCCAGATAGATATTGGAAAAATATTAGGGCTTATATTGTAACTGTGGAGATATGAAATATTTAGCTATAGATTATTTTTCCAGATATTCAGAGTTCACAAACAAGACTAATCTTATAAGATCTACTGCTATTAACTTCTGGGATGGGGGAAGGATACATGGGGATGACCTGAGGATCTTATAACCAAATGCATCATTGTGCACAAAGAAAGAATTGCCATTGTTTGTAAAGGAGAGAAGATGGCCTGTACTATCAACAAGCCAGTGGCGAACCAGAAAGATTCCAGCTGTGAAGTTAATTGTAACATAAGCATAACAATTCGTAGCTCTATTAAATTACAGAAAAATTTCCATCTATGTCACTAAGTAATCTATTACAGATAATCACGGGTTGACATCCACAAGCCCTGTCCTGCTTTCCAACCTTGGAAACCAGCTTGAAGTTTCACTGCAATGATTTCAGTGTATGTATCAGATGCAAAAGCAGAAACAATGGCCTGAAACATAAACTGACTGCTGATGGTTCTCTAGATTTTATAAAATTTCTGTAAGCTGGAAAGAAAACATATGAAATGAATGCAGTGAATCAAATTCTGAAGGAAAAATCTATTCCGATGCACTTTACTATGAGAAAACAGGCACGCAAACACACACACACACACACACACACACACACACACGGCTTTCATTCTATTTAGTAAAAATCAAAGAAGTATAAATATGTTCTACAACATTCCTTAAAATAGTCTTTAATGTCCCTGCAGTTAAAAGCTCTTTCATTTCATCATCCCTTTCATATTTTGCATGGTACTAAACTTGAAAAACATTTTTTTTCCATTTCCCTCCATATTAAATTAAACCATGCCACAACTTGCCCCTCCCCTCAACATATTGTAGCTTAGGCAACAAACCTCAAACACACCAGCACCAATTTACCATGGTTTTAATCAGCATTTTCCACATGAATCTCACCATGTGTTTTGGAAACCTTTGATATTCATCTCAATCTAATACAACTGTCTATTTCTTCCTCTGCTGGGTTCAGAATAAACGCCTTGCCACAGAAAGAATTAGATTTTGACAGCTCTCTCCTCCCTACAGTTAATTGAGGTGATAGATGTACTTGACATTTATCTAAATGTAGAAATGAAGATTAAGACATATTTTTCCTCATGCATTCTGTTTTAGAGGAGGTCACTGTCTGAGGTTTCTTTAATATGCCTGAGCAATTAATAGTGGTGGTGATTCTGCTCTGTATCACAGTGTCTTTAAAGTTCTCTTTCATGCTGACAGATAAAACTATTTGTTCTGTATGTGGGGCTTGAATTAGACTAATCTTTTCCAATTTTGCCCTCAAGGCCATCCTCTTCTCAAGTTCTGAAAATTAATACTCACTGAGAAAATGGAAAACCTAAAATGATTGTTCACTCAGTTGAAAGGAACTGTGGATGAGGTTAGAGTAGAGAAAGGTTTAGGTTTTAAAAGTCTTTCATTATTTCTAGCACATTTCTGTGGATCTTAACATCTTTCACAACTAGTGTAAAACTAAGCTATTATGTGGTGTTGTGATTGTTTTAGTAAGCATACAATATCATTATACAATCTGTTTTCCCCAAATGAAATTTATTTATTTTGTATAATTATGTGATGTAATTAAAATACAGTCATTTTAATCATTAAAATAATTAAATAACCAGGTTTGTCCAAATTCTTTGGACTTAATTTCACAGCTCTTTCTCTAGCTAAAAAAGAACCATTCCTACTGCACTGGATCAGATGGAATAAAGCTGCCTCAGACAACTGATTTGAGTTGTGAAAAAAGGCAGCAGATATTATTTATTATAATTATGCTTTTATACTCAGGCAGTTACCTATAGTATTTCTGAGTAAGGCAGCAAGTTAACTAGATTTATTTTGAGTACTAAGCAACTTATCTTTGTAAGGATTTTTTTTTCTGGTTCAGATGGTAAAATGTCTTTGGGCAACTCTTCCGTTGTAAGTATTTATATCTGAATGTATGAAGTACAGTTGGATGGAAGTTTCTCACTCCTAATATTGTTATTAGGAAGAACTATTTTTTGAAATAATTTGACACTTGATAGCTTTCTACAGCCTCATATTTTCTATGTGCACTGACCAGCTTCCATTGTCACTGCAATATTGTGGAGTGGTAAATTGCACAAATTGACTTTTGAATTATCTTTCCTTAGATTGAAGAGTTATCAAAAGTTATCAAATTTGCAGGAAACAAATTTGTATATTTTTAAAGAACAAATTAGCTTTTAGGTTTGAGACAGGAAATATAAACTTCTAGATAAAGGTAAAGGTAAAGGTTCCCCCGCACATGCGTGCTAGTCGTTTCTGACTCTAGGGGCTGGTGCTCATCTCCGTTTCAAAGCTGAAGAGCCAGCGCATGTCCGAGGACGTCTCCGTGGTCATGTGGCCGGCATGACTAGACGCCAAAGGCGCACGGAACGCTGTTACCTTCCCACCGGAGTGGTCCCTATTTTTCTACTTGCATTTTTACGTGCTTTCGAACTGCTAGGTTGGCAGAAGCTGGGACGAGTAACAGGCGCTCACTCTGTTACGCGGCACTCGGGATTCGACCCGCCAAACTGCCAACCTTCTGATTGACAAGCTCAGCGTCCTAACCCACTGAGCCACTGCGTACCTAACGTCTAGATACTAGACCCTATAGAAGAGCTCCTATTTAGAATGTCCCATTTGCTTCAACTAGCCCAGCCAATGACAAGAGGTTGTGTTAGTTATAGCTGAAAATATGTAGAAGGCATCATCAGGTTGTCTACCAGTAAGATTTCGGTATATTTGTAAGCACTGTATCAATTCCAAAGTAATTTTAAGGCATAAATAAGATCTTAACAGCTAATTAGTTCCAGTCACAGAGATTTCCTTTCATATAAGCTATTAAGCATTTGTTTTGAAGTGTTATAGCCAGATATGTGTGACCCTTGTACATAGAATGAGGCATCATACAATCAGGTATTTTAAAAATAAATAAAGAAACCCTGTACCAAGAAATTAATTAAAATACTAACACATTTCATAACTCTTGGTTGTTCATTTCATTTATAAAATAGAACAGTAAAATGTCCATAGTAAAGTAAAAAATAAGTCAAATTAAAATAAATACTGACAATATCATACTTATTCCCAAAAGCTTCTGAAATAATTTTGTTTCTGGATCAGCTGCAGTTTCTGAGTGATCTTCAAAAACGGTCCTATGCAGATCACGTCACAGTTGTCCAGATATGGGGTTGAAGATGTGAATTACTGCACCACAGTTCTCCTGGTCCCATTGTAGCAAAACTAGACTACCAGCCAGATCTGGACAAACAATTTCCTAGCTATGGCCCCCACTTGTCCTTCTAGTAGTAGCCATGAGTCTAGGAAAAAAAACCCAAATTATAAATTTTCTGCAATAAGTACAGAGGATCAGAACACTTCAATGGACAAATATCAGCTCCAACTTGCTAGATTTTAATTTCAGTTTGTTTTCTCCATTCAGAATCCAATTGTCTCTAGGCTCTGAGACAAAACTTCCTTTCCATCTCCAGCTGGTTTTGAAATGTCTAATAATTTTGAAAATATTGATGATATTTCACATGGAATTTGATGATGAACATTTATTGAGCTTCATATAAATATTAAACAGCAGAAAGATAAGATGGATCTCTGTGGCATCCCTTACAAATGGGGCTGCAGAATTGCACTGCCCCCCATTGAATGGCTAGTATTCTGGACCTGCAGTTGTGAAAAGATTCCTTCTATCATCTGCATTAATGTATAGCTATAGTTATGGATTTTAATCATAACAATTTTTAATCATAATATCTAAACAAAATCTCAATATTCAAAAGCAGGATATTATTGTCAGCTACTAGGAAGCAATTGTTGAAGAGCATCTTTTCAAGAGGTATTCCACAGGACACTACAGAAAATTGGATGCCAAATTAACTGAATTCATAGCCTGATGTAGTAGGATTGTTTAAGACTCATTTTACACCAGCTATTTGCAACATCTTCTAGAGATTATCTAGAACCTGGGTGTCAAACTTGCTCTATCACATGATGTGTCGTGATGTACTGTGACTTTTTTCACATTGCCAGAGCCGGGGTGGGCGCGGCCTGTGCATGATGGAACCGGCCAATGGGCTGGCAGTTTGACACCCCTGATCTAGACACAACTATCATTGTGCCAGATAAGAATGGTGCAGACAGACTTACATCACTTTGATAAAGGTTGGTTGATGCTATAAGTTATTCCTATGGAAATGACCTCAGACTGTCACCTGTTAAGATTAAATACTTGCAGAATATCTTATTTGTTAAATGTTCTCTAAATGTTTACTACATTGCATTATGCTTATTTGCTGTGTAAGGATGATAACTAAGTAATGAATAGTGTAAAATAATTATTGAAAAAACTCAATAATTTGATTACTAACAAGAGAGTGGCTTTAATACCTTAGTTAATAAGATAGAACTGTGCTTGAATAAATCCTTAATACCTAGTATTCTAGAAAACATTGGTATGAATATAAATTTGTGCTATCAAACCTTGTCATGACTGTAATCTGTCTAATAAGTATCAGTGATTAATTATTAAATAGCATCTCTTGACTAATGACATTTTTCTAAAATATAAATATGGCCTTGCTATATCAATTATTAATTTTACAATCATAATGCTCATAGAGGTTAAGATTGGTATGGATCATGTCTTTTAGCTTCTTCATCGTAAAAGAATATATTATTTATTTATTTTATTTATTGCTATATCTTTATGCTATATTTAACTGCCCATCTTCCTCACAGAGGCAATTTGTGTGTATTTTCTTCTGGTCACCATTGGAGAAAAAGAGAATAAAATGGTACAAAAAATAATACAAGATCATAATACACCATACACAAAAGTCTCAATGACTACTATTGTGAAATCAGCCCCCCCCAAAAAAACAACCTCCAAGAAACTAAAAAAAAACGGTACAATATTTGATTTCATAGCTATCTTTACTGGATGATGAATATGAGGACAAAAAGGAGAGTATCTCCTTCCTTCATTGAATTTCTGTTAGCACAACTGTAGAAAAGTTTTAAATTTTGTGTCAAATCATTCCTTTTTATTTTTTTTTAATTTCTATTAAAATATTTTACAATTTTTTTTAAAAAAATTTCAGAAATATAACTGCCATAGAGAACAAGTAGAAAAAGAAATTGTAAAAGGGTAAAATAAAAATTAACAAAAGGAAATAAAAAGAAATGTAAAGAACCAACTTATATTCTTTGCAGCAGTTACAGACATAGTAATTAACATCTATCGTACTGCATGTCATGGTTCCCTTCTTCTCATAGACAATCCATTTTAATAAAACCCCAAACTGCCAATTCATTTTTATCTATTTTCAGCAAAAAGTTCATAGTTTCCAGTCTTTAATAAAAGTATTTATAATTCCCTCCTTAATCAAACAAGTCAATGTAGGCATCTCTGCAAACTCAGCCATCTTCACAATCCTTCATCCATTTCCAAGGCACATAATAGAGTGACTATATTTATTGACTTCTGAGAAAAGTATCTTCTCAATATATCTTTTGTTTTTTCATTGGAGTGGGAGTTGAGGCATTGATGTCCCACCTTGGTGTTTCTAAGCAAGGCACTTAGATTTAGGAGGTCTTCAGTTTTAAGGAAATTACTACTAAACTTGTGAAAAGTTAGTTATTGGTTGAGGTTTGCTATGAGGTGGTGAAGTTTAAAGTGAAATTTCAGATACTCAATAAACACAACTCACCTGAAAAATCAGAGGCAAAGGATAATCTGAAACAAAGGAAAATAAAATAGTATGTGAATATAATTATGACAGACTTAATGAATAACTATTCTTTGAGATGTTCAAGAAAACACAAACATATAATAAAATAGTTAAATTGTTTCAACTTATTATTTGAAAAGAATGCTTTATTTCTGTTTGTAAGTAATGCTCTTAATGATCATGGTAATAATGTTCAGCAGGGAAGGTAGTATTGGTTTCATGCTTGAAGAAATTTACTGGGAAGTGGTGGCTACAACTTAATGTTATTGCTTTTGTTTAATTATTACTGGAAACTTACTAGAGAAGTGGTAAGGACTTTTGTAGAGCCAATATTTAAAATTTGAAAGAAAAGAAGATGTATAAAACATATCTGTGGGACATCTCACTGATATGGTAGCAAAGAATACATATACATTTAATTTATTTGTGCTATTGATCCTTACATGGACATAAAGCAAACTAGACACTTAGTTGTTAGCTTTAAACTTGATGCCAATAGAGAGTTTTATGGAGTATCTCAGGCTGCTTAATGATAGGGGATAGAACAGATATACAGCTCAGTAAGAGCTGAAATCTCTGCTGTGAATAAAAAACAATTATGAATGGTTCACACCACCAAGATGCAGTACTGTTTGTAGAACCCTTCATATGTCCAAATTCTGCTGCTGCTTAAGAAGGAAATTTTTCAGTATAACTTTGTGGCATTAATTCATTAATTCCTCTCTTTTCAAAAGCCTTGCAATCCACTACATTGTGTCTGTGATTAGTGGTTCTCTCACTATTCACTTTATCTTTATAATTTCATCTCTGGAAGCTTTCTTTTATCACCTATTAACTTACTACAGTCTTAAATTACTTCTTTTAGATACATGTTTACTAGAGAACATATGGGGTTCTGGACTAATGAAAATGTGTTGCAATTGTCATCTGTGGGATGGATAGCAATGTGTCTTTTATTGCAACAGAACCGAGACAACAATTTTCTTTTTGCACTTGAACTAACTTAACTCAGTTATTTCTGTACTACTGTAAGATCTTGTTCTTTAAATGTAAATATAGTCTTAACTCTGTTTCACTAATTGTACTGATATTCCTACTGCATGTTGTTTTGAGAGTATTTGTGGGAAACATAAAGAAATAGAATTAAGCACAATAAGCACATGATCATCTCTTTTTTAAAAAAAAAGAATACTAAATTTGCCAGGAATAATATGCAATTTATTTATTTTTTTGTTATAACTAATAAACTAATAAATAATCTCTTCACATTATTTTTATAAGCAAATATAACAATAGGCACACCAGGTTCCTATTTTTTTTCTTTTCTACATGTTAAAAGTGTATTTTTTTTTTATTTATTTATTAAATTTATTATTTAAAAACATTGGACACAGTACCAGCGAGCTGACAAACCTTTTTGTCTACAATGTTTAAATATATATATATACATGTATATATGTACATCAAAAATACACTTAAATACACTTAGATTACAAATCGGTGAAATACCACAATATTTAAAACAGTGAGCTAGTCTGTAAAACCTAATAGAGACCTTTCTTTTTATCCATCCAAAGATACAATTTGTTCCAAATTCTATAATAGTCTGATTGATCTTTATTCTTTAATTCCAAAGTTAATTTGTCCATTTCAGCGCAATCCCAAATTTTCCTAATAACCTCTTTTTGTCCTGGGATCTCATTCTTTTTCCATTTTTGCGCAAATGATATTCTAGCTGCTGTGATAATATGGATCGTTAAGTATAGCACATCTTTAGGATATTTCTCTTTCGTGATTCCCAACAAGAAAAGTTCTGGACTAAACTCCAGATCTTGTTTCAATATTTCTTTCAGCCAAATCCAAATCATTCTCCAAAATTTTTGTGTTTTACTGCAAGACCACCACGTGTGGAAGTATGTGCCTATCTCTTCAGAACACTTCCAACATTTGGGAGATGCTGTTGTGTACATTTTTGCTAAGCGGGCTGGGGGAAGATGCCATCGGTAAAACATTTTAAATAAATTTTCTTTATACGATGAGGCCAGTGTTATCCTTTTATTCCTATCCCAAATTGTTTGCCAAGTATCTAGGTCGATGTTATGTCCTAAATTGTTAGCCCAGGTCAACATGGGTTCTTTCACTTGCTCTTCAAACAGCTTATATCCCAAAAGTAATTTATAAAAATTCCTTATTTGTTTAGAGTCCGGTCCCAATAATATTTTGTCCAATGCTGTTTCAGAGGTATATATCCCCCATTCATTTTTATCCTTCCTAAATCTCGATTGGATTTGTAAGTAGGCCCACCAATCGAGTTTTATACCTTGTAATTCTAGTTCATTCCTAAGTTTCAATTCCCCCTCCTCATTCAGAATATCCTTGTATGAGATTATGTTACCCAAATCAAACAGATTTGGGTAAACTATCGCTTCAAGGGTGGATAGCCAGACCGGTATTTTGGTGTAATTGTGAGATCTAATTTTTTTCCAAGTATTAAGTAGCGCTTGCCTGATCCAGTGTCTTTGAAAATGCGAGAAAAGACCTTGTTTCTCCGTCCATAGGAAAGCATGCCAGCCATATTGCAAATCGTGACCCTCTAAAGTTAATAGTCTTCTATTTCTCAAGATTACCCATTCTCTAATCCAGCTCAGGGCCGCGGCGTGGTAATATAATTCCCAGTCTGGCAATCCAAAACCCCCATTTTCCTTCGTGTCTTGTAAATATTTCAATTTAATTCTTGGTTTTTTCCTAACCCTGCCAAATAAAATTTAGTGATAATTTATCCAAATTTCGAAAAAATTTAGAGTCGAGTTGAATTGGGATATTCTGAAACAGAAACAGGATTTTAGGCAGAATATTCATCTTAATGACAGCGATTCTTCCCAATAATGAGAGTTTTAGGTTTCCCCATCTTTCCAGATCACCTTTTATTTGGTTCACTACATTATCATAATTATCCTTTTTGAGTGAAGTGCATCTAGCCGTAATGTTAATCCCTAGATATTTTATTTTCTTGACTATTTCTATATCCGTGATTTCGGCCAGATTACCTTTTTGTTTATTGGTCATATTTTTAACAATCATCTTGGTCTTATTTCTATTTATTCGCAGTCCGGCAACCTCACCATATTTAGATAATTCTTCCAATAGCTTTGGTCCCGTCTGACATGGATCCTCCATAATAAAAACCAGATCGTCCGCGAAAGCTTGCAATTTAAAGGTTTCCTTTTTAATGGTTAATCCTTTTATCTTTGGGTCGTTTCTTATAGTTCTCGTTAATACTTCAAGAGTCAATATAAACAACAACGGTGATAAGGGGCAGCCTTGCCGTGTTCCCTTTTGAATTTGAAACTTGCTAGATGCTTCCCCATTAATAATTATTTTTGCTTCCTGATTGTCATAAATTGCCCTAATTATATTTATAAATTTTTCTCCCATATTCATAAAGCTAAGCTGTTGGCACAAAAAAGACCATTTAACATTGTCAAATGCCTTTTGGGCGTCTAAGAAAAGTAATGCCATCTGTTGTTCGCTATGTAATTCATAGTACTCCAATGTATCTAATATTATTCTAATGTTGTGCTTAGTGTGTCTCTTAGCGAGAAAACCATTTTGATCTGCGTGTATGAAATCATTCAGAAATCGTTTCAATCGTTCCGCTATAATTGATGTAAATATCTTGTAGTCCGAGTTAAGAAGTGATATGGGTCTGTAATTTTGGATTAATGTATGGTCTGTGTTATCTTTCGGAATAAGGGTTATGTTTGCCTCTAGCCAAGATTTAGGCGTCCTTGCGCCTTCTAATACTGCGTTAAATACCTCCACTAGGGGTTGAGCTAGGATATTTTGTAATTCTTTATAAATTTCTGATGGAAGACCGTCGGGTCCCGATGCTTTATTATTCTTTTGTGCATTAATAGCTTTTATCACCTCAGATAGTCGAATTTCCTCGTTTAACATATTTCTGGTATCTTCTGTGACCTTAGGTAGTTTGGCTCTTTGAAAATATTCCTCCATTTTCTCCACACTTGCCTGACTATCTTCTTTGTATAAACGTTCATAAAATTCCTGGGCTATAATTTTTTTTTTTCCTCCTGGTGGAATATTCTCCCTTCCTCATCTCGTAGTTCGTGAATCCAGTTTTTCCCCTTTTGTTTTCCCAATTTGTATGCGAGCCACCGGCCCGGTTTATTTGCATTTTCAAAAAAATTTTGTTTCGTGTTTCTCAATTGTTGTGCTAATTTCTCTTTGTCTAGAATGTTAAGTTTGTGTTTAATCAGATCCATAGATTGCTTGATATTCTCTTTTTGTGGATCTTGTTGGAGTGTAACTTCTAAGCTCTTATATTCCTCTTCTAATCTTTCCCGTTGTTGTCTTTTCCCCTTATTTTTATATACCATATATGCCCTCGCTACCCCTCTCATCATTGCCTTAGCTGTATCCCAATTGTTTTGTACTGAGGTGTCTATAGCTTTATTTTCCTTAAAGAAAAAACTTAGTTCTCTCTCCATCTTAGATTTGAATTCGTCTTCTTTTAAAATTGCTCTTTGAAGCGTCCATCTGGGTATTTTTTTGGAACCTTTCCAGATAAGTTTAATAGGATTGTGATCTGCCCAAGTACCTGTCGCTATATGTACCTCGTCTATTTCTGAACTAATTTCTTTCGTCATCCATACCATGTCTATTCTAGACCATGAGTTATGTCGGTTGGAGTAATATGTATATTGTCTAGCCTTACGATTTCTTTCCCTCCAGACATCTTGGATATTTAGTTCCTCAGCCAAGTTAAGAAAAGATCTCGGTAGAGTTCTTCTCTTCTTTTTCCTAAGCGTCTTTCCCATATAATCCAAATTTATATCTAGGATAGCATTAAAATCTCCTATTAAACAAATCTCCTCATAATCAATGCTACATATCTTATTGTGAAGTGTTTTGAAAAATTGTTCTTGGTTATGGTTTGGGGCATATATCTCTACCATCATGACCTTCCTGTGATTTATTATAACCTCGACTATCAGTATTCTACCCTCTTTATCGTTATAAATTTGTTTTGCAGTCAATTTTGGGTTTACATATAGTGCCACTCCTCTCTTTTTCTTGTGTCGGTCTAAGGAAACGAATAGGTTCCCTATTCTTGGTTGTACTAACAAATATTTTTGTTGTTCCTTTATATGGACTTCTTGTATTGCCACGATATCCAATTGTTGGTGAATAAGCCTATTAAAAAATTTCCGCCTTTTCACTGGCGAATTCAATCCATTAATATTCACAGACATAATACTACACTCACCTCCCTTCATCTTACTTATTTCTGGTTTTTGTGGATCTCGTGATTCGGGGCTCTCTCTCTTCCTTGTCTCTAGTTCCATGTTTCTCTGTTAACTCACCGGATTTGTTCCTTCTATCCTCTGTAGCTAAGATCTTCCCATCCATTGCCACACGTATTGTATCTCTTTCTCTTACCTCCCTTCCATCTTGATCTTCTAAATCTACTTCCTCTTGGCTATGGAAGTGGCGTTTGTAAAAATCTTCTGCCTTCTCTATCGTGTCCAGTCTATGCCTTCTATCCTGCCACGTAACTAGAATACCCTCTGGAGTTAGCCATCTAAAGTTTACATTTTCTCTTATTAGTTTGGATGTTAAGAATTGATAGCCGCGTCTCAGATCCCTCATCCTTTTAGGTATCTGTTTAAGGATGGTGATTGGTTGGCCCCGAAATTCTAATGGTTCCTCTCTAGATCTATGCAGAAGCTCATCCCGAATTGATTTTTTAACTAACCTTACATGTACTTCTTTTGGGAGGTTGTGCCTTCTCGCATAATTAGTTTGGACCCTGTATGTTTCATCAATTTCCGCCAGCATTTCCTCCTTCCCTACACCGAGTGCCTTTGCCATCAGTTCTGCCATCATGACCAACAGATCTTCCCCTCTTTTTTCTTGAACGTTCTGGAAGCGTAGATAATGAGCAGCCTTTTCTGCTTCCAGAAAAATGACTGTTGTTTCTAATTCCTTATTAGCCTGAAGGAGTGTTTCATTTAAATCATCTACTCTCTTTTCCTCTTTTTCCATTCTAGCTTCCATATCTTGAAGTCTTTGTTCATTTTTGACTAATTGCTGTTGAATCCCTTCAAATTTATCATCTATCGCTTGGATTTTCCCCTTTAATTCACCAGTGTCGTTTCTTATTTGGCCTATTTCTCTCTTCATCTCCTCGTGGTTTTTGGCCATTGCCTCGTGTAGGTTTTGCAAAAGGGCATGTAAATCTTTAAAGGAATTCGAGTTAGATCTTTCCCTTTGCAGCATATCCTCTATAGATTTCTGATTGGAGGGACTTGAGGCCATCCCCTGTCCCTGTGCTGCCGCCTTTTTGCCAGCGCTAGGCTTAGTTGCTCCCGAGATACTTGTCATGTTTCCCCAATTATAACAGCGTTTTATCAATGTATAATACCCTGAGTCTTATATAAACCTTTTAACTCTATGACAAAAGATATATAAAACAGTTACCACCAGATACTTATTACCAACTAAGCAATTTATATAATAGAATTCTATAGTATGAATATAATCAAAGTCACGTTCTTCTTCTTTTTTTCCCCCCCCCCCCGTTTCCGGCGCAGAAATTGGCACCTTTTCCGTCTTCCTCTGCTGTCAAAGACCAGTAGGTGTCCCACTAAACAAACCTCCAGTTACTAAATTGCTATATCAAATGGCCGCCCGTGACAAGTAGAGTAGAATTTCAAAAGTTTCAAAAGTTCACAAATTCAAAATTTACCAGGATAGACCAGACTAGACCAAGCTGATCGCTTTCCACGCCCGACAATCCAGAGTTCAGTCTCTAAGGCTCCAAAGCTCAGACTTTGACCTGTTGTAGCTTTTCTCCAGCTAGAATACAGTCATATAGTCTTCGGCTTTCTTTCCCTTGCTGTTTTTGCCAAACGCCTCCCTCAAGACTTCTATCGCCGCTTATTCCCTCTCCGTGAGGCTCCCACTTCGAACCAGTACCTCTTTCACAAGCGCTTCCTATTTAATATTCGGATACACTCTCCGTCAGCTCCGCTCTACCGTTGTCCCGCTGCTTACGTGCTAGCTCCGTCCCTCTGTCAGATCTTCATGTCGGCCATTACTGGCCTCCTTCTCCCCGGTTCGCTCGCATCAGACTTTCTCCGGATCTTCAACACGAACTGCCGCTCATGAAGGTTCTCCGGGCTGCCTGCAACTTCGGATGTCCCTACAGGACCTCCTGAAGCTCCGAAAAGCCCCCGCGAACACTGGGTGAGAGGTTGTGCGTGGAGAGAGCTCCGTTCACACAGCCGCCCGCTCTGACAGTTGGCTCCGCCCCCCAAAAGTGTATTATTTTTGTTGCATTAGGTTGACACAATGCTGATAAATCTGGAATTCCAAGATTATTTAGCTATAGCTTGACTTTACTGTAGGTGCTTGGCAGGGAATTATAAAAAGCAATAAGCATCTAATTATGTCATTACAGCCAGTTCATTATGAGTGGGGCTGATCAATAGAATTGATTGCCTCAGTTCACAATTGAAGCATTACTTCATTACATTCTAACAATTTGAATGCAATATTAGTAGCAAGAAATCTTGTTTAAAATAGTAAAATAAAAAACCTACTGGGGATGTGTTGATGCACATACTCTCTCTCTCTCTCTCTCTCTCTCTCTCTCTCTCTCTCTCTCTCTCTCTCTCTCTCTGTGTGTGTGTGTGTGTGTGTGTGTGTAGTAAATGTATATCTATACATCCCTAGTAGTATGTGTGTATGTGTGTTAAGTATTTTGACTACAGCCTGCAGATGGCCAAGGTATTCAAAATACTTAACAAACACTTAACACATATTTCCCTTGCCTTGCAGCTAACAAAGTGAAAGAGAGCCTGTGGCCTAGGGGTTAAAACAACTGCTTAAGATGCAATTGGCCCAGGTTCGAATCTCAGAAGGGTATGGCTGACTGATGAGAACAAATGAGTTTGAAATGGCCATATCAGCTTCCCTTTAATTCTTTGTTAGCAAACCAAAAATTTACATATATATATATATATATATATATATATATATATATATATATATATATATATATATTCCCTGTGTGTGTGTGTGTGTGTGTGTGTGTGTTGCTTCCTAATAATACTACATACTCAGTTTCACATTTTCTTCATAAGAACTTACTGAAATAAATAGACTATTGGCCATAATAAGTCTCCAACAAACATTTTAGATATGATTATTCTTATTCTAGCTAATTTGTTCTTAATATTCAGTATATAGACAAAGGAAATACGGGAGAAAAACATGCTATAAAAGTAGGTCCTGAACAATTCATCTTATTGCCTTTTCATCAGGTGTACAGAATTTGAAAATATGGAACCACCTGTAGTCTGAGATGTGAGGTTAAAGAAGGCTGACAGAAGTTTGTGCGTATCTTCAAAAACTAAAATCCATAATATAAATGCAAACTTGCTGTTCTATTTTCTCTTATTGGGAGAGACTTGTTCCTTACTTGGAATTGTTAACTGTTGGAATTTTGTCTTTCTTTAAAGATATTATAGAAAACATAAGGGTAAAGGATCTATTTAATCAACCCTGCTGTCGTGAGCTGAAACTGTCAATGTATCATTTCATGGAAAGGCATTCTTTCAGGATTAAGAGTGTTACCTTTTTATTCATACTATAGAAACAATGGTTTAAATTTTACTTTATTTAGAGATCTACGATTATCAGTATATCTTGTACTTCAATTTGTATACTACCTATGAAGGTGATCTCTGAATTCTTTTCATTGGCAGAGAGAAATTATACATAAAACTGAAATTTAGGAAGATATATTGTTAAGTTGATGATGGCATTCAGATAAATTATGGGAGTGACAGGTGCTGCCTGGGACAAAACTGTGGTTATCAAAGGCAGTTTGTTTTACCAGAGAAAAAGAATGGAAGGTTAATGAATTGAGATGGACAGGAAACAGTAAATGCACACAGTGGAAAAGTGAAACTGAGTTAACAAGTTAAACATTTAACAGATACATACAAATGTTAGTAGATACATTTAAAGATAATTATAAGTCTCCAAATTCATATAAATGTGGTACTAAAGGAATGGAAAATGGCAAACAGGATAGGAAACATAAAATTATTAAATGAGGTATGAAATGACATGTTAGCAGGCATTATGATCTAGGAGCATATGACTTCTTAAAAAGTTTAAATGTGATTCAGCTGTGAATGAATACATTTTTGAGAAGAGTGGTGGGGATAAAATTAGTGATGATAGAGGAATTTGATTTTTTTTAAGTGATCCAAATTGACCTGATCCCCAGCTCCTGCATTCATGATAGGATAACAAACATAGTTCTCTGTTAGATTTTAATAGTTCTCTGAAATCTGTCTGTTCTTAGTTCAAACTACATATCTACATGCAATTTGAAATGTGGAGCTGCAGTTGAAATATGTTTAGTAGTGACTATTTTTGAGATAAAAAGACATTCATAATAAGCATTCCAAAATGTATTTAGGTAGAGTTTTTCTGCAACTTGTAAAACAATAATTCCAGATCAAGGTAAAAGTCAGATTTTTATAATATATTTCACCAGGAGAGAAATGGAACCAGTAAAACAAATGTTTTTCATGCACAAAATACAAAGTTCATTTGCGAGACTGAAAGAACTCTTTGCAGAAATCATGGAGAGTTTTGGGCAATCAGTGCCAACGATGGATGGCTCAGCACAAGAGAGTTTCTTAAACTCCTATTTTAAATACCATATGGGAATACTGGACCGTAATTGTAACTGAAAAAAGTTCCTTAAGGCATTGTCAAGTCACTTCTGCCATTGTAACTTCAAATGGACATTAAATAGCAGTAGCAATAAGCACAATACCGCTTCATAATAATTTTACAGCTTTACAGCCCTCTCTATGCAGTTTACAGAGTCAGCATATTGTTCCCAACAATCTGGCTCCTCATTTTACCGACCTCAGAAGGATGGAAGGCTGAGTCAACCTTAAGCCAGTCAGGACCGATCTCCTCACAGTTGGCAGAATTAGCCTGAAATACTGCATTCTAACTACTGTGCCAAAGGACTACCTCTATTTGAAATAGCATAAAAAGTCATATTTCCATAGGAGAGTTTCATTCAACTCTTTAACTTGTTGAAATAATCATGGAATGAATCACGGAAAGCATTACTGAACTTCTCCATTATGGAAAGGACAAACTATGTCCCTGATCAAAGGTGGTATGAATTTTGAATGAATAAATACGTACATATATGATTTTCCACAGATGTTAATTTGCCTAGGGAAGAATTCCAGACACATAAGTTGGTATGTATATACATAGATGTCAAATGTCAGTTAGAAGTGAATGTGGTTGGTAACCTAACAAAAAGTTTTTGCATTAGGATTCCTCTCCAAAGAGAGGAATTATTTCCGTTCCATTCTCTAATAATCATAAAGCTTCTCTTCACATAACATGTTCCTTACAATTTTCTGAAACTGAAAAACTGAAGCATTGGATTTTTTAATATATATTTATTCTGTGCAGGGATAGATGTTATTTTTATTGGTTGCACAGTCAGTCAGCTATTTAAACTGGATTTGCCATTTTTATCCCCTTCAAGTCTTTTCAAAGTACCTTGGATAGACAGGTGTTGTTTGATGGTGTTAAAGCAATTGCCACAGGATGTCAGCTGTTCCAAATAATGTTTCCCTTTGCAGTAGACTGATGGTAATTTTGTCAAAGCGATAGGGTTCAAGTGGTGCTCCAGATGTTTTGTGATTGCACCCAAGGCTCCTATTATTATTGGTACTGTCTTTACTTCTTTTGCTATGGTCATTCTACTTCTATTTACAGGACTTTGATTTTGATTTTCTCCAGTTTTATCTCCTATTATTATTATTATTATCTTATGGGGTTTTTTTGGTATCTGTTCCTTAAAGGTTTCCCTTATATCAAAATCTTTTATTAAAACAGACATCTTCCCTTCCTCTCCAGCTGTACACAGAAGGCAGTGTCTTTTTGTAGGGAAAAAACAACAACAGATTTTCATTCCTACTCACCTACTCCATTTCCAGAGTCAGCTAAAGCACTTTATATGGCTGGTGAGCTACAGAGACCTCTAAGCAGTCACTTGAGCTGAATTAAGCTTGATGCTTAACCCTGGGAATTGAGCAGTGTGCATGTTAACAGGCAACCCTCCTTTCTGTTTTGATGTTTTGGTGGTATCGTGATTGCTACCACTTTCTTGCAGCCAAAACATACATTTGTCATTACTCTTTGAGCCTGGGAAGACTAATTGAACTAAATCAGCCATGACTACTCAGGACCAATTGTGACAGTGAGTCTGGACTAATGGAATGTCATAATTAGTTGCCTTCCAGAGGTGTCTGCCTGAGTGTACATGCACACAGACTGGTCTGCTGCAACTTGCCTAAGTAAGAATTTGCACGCAAACGAGTGCTATTTAATCCACCTCCGTGTCAAGTCCTTCCATAGCTTTAAATATTAAAGAAGCTGCGAGTCTCCAGTGGATTCCAGTCAGTGGTTAGATTCAGATTTTATTATCAGCAATAGGTCTATGACAAGCCTGAACTGTCCTCTCAGATTAGTCATGCCTCACTAGGCCTCTGCTCCATTTACCCGTCCTCCTCCTGCAGCGACTGCAAATGGAAGAGGTCCTTAGCATGCTTTGACTTGCTCTTTAAACCTACAGCTGCTCTACACAAGGTATCCAAGTGACTGTCTTCATACAATACCTACAGATTCTGTAAGGTCTGGAAATTTGTGTTTTGAATGGGTGACAGTGCATTGAAAGGAATAAAAGCTAGAGGGTCATGGTTTTCGTTACTGCTTCTGCTTTTAAAACCATAGTTTTTTGTTTTTAATTAGTACAGTAGTGGGAAAACTGAATAGATATATATCCAAACATAATTTTCATACAAAAAAAAAGATTTCTTTTTATGAGACAGGTCTTTTTGCTTGTGGCTATTTGGAAATTTATTGGCCATCTGGGACAACAGCTCTCAGGGACAGTGATCTTCAGCAATCTTTTTTTAAAAAAATGATTTATGTGTGTTTTCTCTTTCCTTTTCTCATTATTCCTCTGTTCTTCTTCCTCTTTCTTTCTTTTTATCTTGTTTTTAAAAAAAATAACAAGCTAAGCTATATTTTAACCTTATTACACCCAGTACTTTATATGATATAGGGTTCTAAACAGTGATGGGATTCAAATATGTGAGCAACCAGTTCTCTGTTGTGGATGCCACTTCCGGAAGTCCATTCTGGACCTGGGCAACAAAAAATTAGCTACCAGTTCTGCTGAACTGGTGCAAACTGGCTGAATCCCACTACTGGTTTTACAGGCAATTGATATAGCCTTACTTCTCTTGCAACCCAGAGATAAAAGGAGAAAGAGAAGGAGACTGGAGCACACACTCAAATGTTTTAGGGAATGAATGGACAATAAGAGGTTGATGTCATATCTGTAGATTGGTAGCTAATACTAAAATTAAGAATAAAATTTAAAAAAGACATTGCTCAGAAGTAAAGAGAACATGTATTCTAGTCCAAATATTTCTGAATTCCAACTCCTTTCAGCTCCAATTTTCATTGTTCATGCTCTATAACAGACATGTCAAACACAAGGCCCGGGGGCCGGATCCGGCCCGGAAAGTGGTTTTATGTGGCCTGCGAAGCCATCCTAGAAACAGTGAGGGAATGGCCCCCACTGCCTTGGCCCTGGCCCAGAGACCCTCCTTCTGCCAGAGACCCTCAGATCTGTCCCACTCCTGCCCAGGCCCCCATAGGCACCCTTGATGCGAACGATGTAGAGCTGGCCACGCCCACCCAGTAGGCCGTACACACTCTAGCCACGCCCACCCAGTAGGCCATGCCCACCCTGGCCACACCCACCCGGCCCCCTGAGGGCAACCGCCATGCTGATGCGGCCCTCAATGAAATTGAGTTTGACACCCCTGCTCTATAAGATTATAGGAGGCCTTTAGAAGGCCAAGGGTTACTTTCCTTGGATCAGATGAATATGATGTAGCAAACACACACACACACATACAAGTGTTAAGAATAAGGAGGAAAGAATCACGAGCGAGACAGAGTAATAGGGTTGGCATACAGTTCTGGGTATAAAGCAAAATATGACTTATGTAAACCCATGCAGTCAATATGCCTAGAATACCAGAGAACACTTCATTTTCTATAATGTCAACATGTTTTAAGGGGGGGGGAAACAAAATTTGATGAGTTTGAATTATGTCAGTGTTAGGATTACATATATCTAGTTTTTTTTTCAATTTAATGAATTTTGATTTGTGTATAACAGTGCACTAAAATAATAGAGGCTGGAATTTTTTCTGTTTCTGAAAATATTAAGGCTGGAGTATGTATATTTTAGAAAGAAACAGTTAAAATATGTGGTTGTTCAACAGTCTAAGACTTCTCCTTTAGGTTATGAAAAATATGTACAACATTTTGAACATTTTTCTTAGTAATCCTAGCATACTTGCATGGTTACTGACATATTTATGTATGACTAGTAAAATATATGATTAACATTCATAAAACTTTCAAGTAAATTCTTGGCTTATTAATAACCAGAATATTATTTGCATTACTAGTATTGTAAATAAAGCATTTCACTAAACGTTAAATGTCTCATTCATTAGTATAATGGAAACAAACAGAAACAGTGCTAAACTTTTGACACGTGCATAAGCTAATGGAACTTATTTCATAAAGCTAATATCTATACTGTAGCCGCATTTTGCAACAATGGAAGTAGGAGGAGCTTTAAAGCTGGCTGCTGAGGCCCTGAAAAGCTAGTTCATTAATTAAATCAATAAATCCATCAGAAGGGCAGGATTTTTCAGTGCATTAACTACATGACGAATGCTGGCTAGTTCAAGATTTCACAAACTTTGCATAAGACTCTTTACGAAAGTATATAATTAATTAACACAAAAAATCTTTTAACATTGCTGATCATAGAAAAATCAGAGAAGCCTACAACCGTATTTTGCACTGCAGAAGAATGAATCATATGCATTAGTAGAATGGGGATGTGTCTGATATTTAGCCACATAAAGTATTTCCTATGGTAGGAGTCCCACCTTATTTGGTTTTACTTTTCTTTTTTATCTGATAGATTTATCAGAAATTTTAAGTGCTATGAAATATAGCACTGATAAAGAGAGTGACAAGGATGAATTTACACCAAAGGCATAGTAATCTGCTTTATAGTAAGTGAAACCATTGGTTGATCAATCTGTACTGTTGACACTGAATGGTAGAGGTTTTATGGGAGTTAAACCGGTACTTTCCTGGCATCACCTGGGTATCCAAGAACGTAGGATCTGTAGCACATACTCTTTCTTTGCATTATTCATATGAAATACTATTATATGGAACTAGAAATGAGACAGGAACATTACCTCACCCCAAATATATTGCTAATATTTCTTTTAATGTCCACCTGCTAGGACTGATGCCTAGTACAGATGAGCAAATCATTATGTTCATATGGTAGCAATTTATCTCTTTGTAGTTATTAATGTCATAATTAGGACATTCAGAAGGCGTGGCTAGGAAGAGTAGGATGATAACACAGCCCTAGTTCAACATAATTCTATTTTAAGAGGAAAAGTTCCATCTTCAGTTATTTCTTTAAAACATGTGTAATGGTTGTTTAAATCCAAAGATTGAAATAGCTTGTTTACTGTCTTCATAGAGCTATTTTGTCATTGAATAGATTTTGTAATTATATGCTTTATACTCACTGAGGACTGTAATCTGAAAAAATTGGTTGAAAGAATAGGATTGGTTGAAAGAATAAGACCATCTATGCACACTTAGATTAAGGGTTGAATCTAGGTCTGTTGTTTAAAAAACATCCAGTATTAACTGTCCCTTTGCATAATCACTTTAAGCTTCACTCTAATTTTAGCAGCATAACCTACTAAATTCTTCAGGAAATGTTAAAATCATTTTAATCCACTCAGATATATTTCCAAGGAAGGGTCCAATTTGTTTCAATGTTATTTAGAAAGAGTTGTATAATACTAAAGAAAACATTATCATTATTAATTATTTATTATATTTATATGTTGCCCATATGTTTGTCCAAGGTGATTTATGAAAGGGAGTTTGGTCAAGTGGTTAAAGCTAGATACTGAGAGATTGTGAGTTAATTCTTATTCCACTTTAGGAATGAAGCCAGCTGGGTGACTTTGGCGCAGGTCATTTTCTCCATGCTATAAAAAGAAGGCAATGGGAAGCCAATTCAAAAAAATGTTGTCAAGAAATTTGTAGAGATATGTATGAGCAGACACAAGGAATCAACATTAACTCCAAGACACATACATGTGAAGTGTGTGAGCATGTGTGTGTGCATGGGTGCGTGCGCGCACACACACACACATATTATAGAGAGGCAAGTTGGATTGTATATAACCCTTCAGTTTTTGACTGATTACTTGCCATCATGCCATTGCTAATTCTTAGCAACCACCTAGACAGATTTTCTCCAATAAATTTTCCAATTTGGAAATGCATAATTCTGCAGAAACTGAGATCAGTGATTTAATTGAAAATGGTAAAATAGTTTGATCTTTTAAAAAAGCAATCCATGCACATTTCTGTCTGTGCTGACATGCAAGCTTAAATTGATGTAATTTAAAATTTTATCTCATTAAATAATTTTGGATGTATATATAACAAAGCCATGAACATTCCAGTAAATTAATATTTTAAATGAAAAACACACAAATGTATTCTTTGCTTTAAAAAACAAACAACAAAAATACTGAAAAAGCTGAATGTCCATTCCATTGGGTCTTAACAATAAAGATGTAAACTCCAAAGGTGTAAATTGAATGTCAATTGCAAAGGCAGAAAAAACAATTAGCCAACATAAAATAGAACATATTGTGCTTTTGGCTATTATTGTTAAACACAGCTTCCAATAGACATTTTTAAAAACAATAAAAATTGAAAAATCATAAGGTAGCATATTTGCAAAGCATTACATATGCTAGGACACTATTTATTCCTCTAAACAGGTAATTGCTCCAAGATCATTCTTAAATTATATATTTGGCTATGTTTCTGGGATGATTTTAAGAATCATATTGTGTAGTCGGTTCTGGACCGCATGGATGGCTCCGGACAACAGGGTTCAGCATATCATTCTTTATTGAAGTAAGCACAGACTCAACACAAAGGGCTATTATCCCCTCTTATTTACCTAGCCAGGTATACCTGGAACCAATCCCCTTATCAGGATTTCCCGCCGAGGACCACCCTGCCAATCTGGACAGGGTACCATGCCACCTGGTGGTATCAGTGGCTCATTACTGTGGAACATCCCCTATATACATAACAAATCAGATCTAGATAAGATAGCAAGAACTATCCCTTTCTTTAATGCAGTTTCTATTCTCTGAGCTTTATATGACTACACACACACACACACACACACACACAGAGAGAGAGAGAGAGAGAGAGAGACAGACAGACAGACAGACAGACAGACAGACAGACAGACAGACACACACTCTTTCTCTCTCCTATGGTATAACTTCCTCAATCTTGAGTTGTCTACCAAAGGCCTGGGAATTTCTATACAGCATCTTAGCTGTTCCTATACTGTCCTTAACAGAGAGCCCTGATTTTGTTCCTTGGATCTGTTGGAATCACTTTCCCAGCTTAGGACTCACAGCTTAAAGTGTTCCAAATACCATGGAATCACTCTGACCTTTACTTTCCACATCCACTCCTCCTTCAGCCACTGGTGCCTTCCTGATGTCACTTCACAATGCTACATATTCACCCCTGCTATCTTCTGGTCTTTGTTTACTAAAATGATGTCTGGTTGCCCAGTACTTGCCTGTCTGTTTAGATCTGGAACTTCCATAGGATCTCAGCCTTCTTATTTTGCATGATCTGGAGATGTGGTATCTCCCATATGGACTTGGAAGGGTCTAACCCATGCACTGCAGATGTTCCTATACAAAATGCCAGCTTCTTGGTTGTGCTGTTCAGTGTATGCTGTTCCTGCTGGCATCTGACACCCTCATGAACTGTATCTGAGACCTCTCTGCATAGTCTGTACTTTGGCTTCTGACTACTGGATCTGGTGCATAATGCCTTCTATGGATCTCGTGCAATTATGCTGCTATGATCAGTGTCTTACTGCTATATATTAGTCCATCCCTTTTCTGCCACTGGTAGGATTTTCCAATGTCTACCACCTCAGCAATCTGTCAATGGTACATCCCATGCAGGGTCTTTTTGTCATTATACTTCCTATGCTTGATCTACCTTTCTTTAGGTCTACTGCTGCCTCTGGCATTTTCCAATAGTTCATCTTTGAGTGCCATATTACTGATGAACTCCTAGATGATCTGGGCTTTATCCAAAACAGTGGCTTTGATACCCACCAGACCCAGCCTACCTCCTTCCAGGTGAGGTACATCTTCAAGTGTTAGACTTGGGATGGAAATCCCCATAATTGTGAGGAGCTTCTGAGTCTTTACATCAGAAGCCTCTATGTCCTCCTTTGGCCAGCTCACTATACTGACAGAATATCTGATGACTGCAGAGCATATTGTACATTTTGATAGTGTGGAAATTTCTCTTCCCATTGAGCTGACTCTTTAGACCTGTCTAACTTTGGTGGTATTTGGAAGTTGCTGATTTCCTTCCCATGTGATTGTGGGATACCAAGATACTTTATTTGTTTCGCCCCTTAAGTCTTAAGTATCTTCCTTCTCTTGGCTATCATCCTGTCACACTTCTCCAGTCTCAATGACATCCAAATATCCTTCCCGTAGATCTGTGCCAGGTGGATCAATGTCTTGTTTACTTTTACTGTGAAACTTGATGTAGAGGAAATAATTGATTTTAGTTCCATTCTTGAACTTGTATCTGTATCTGTATCTAATTCATGTGCTTATCTGATCAAGCTTAGAGTGTCCAAGCCTATGCAGAGCATCAGTGAGTGCATCCTATGCTGCATTTGATGGCTATTTGTGTGGCATCTTCCAAGCATTTTGCCTGCTGCTGTTCTGCATGCATACATGCATATCCCTAAATGATGCTTTCTCACTCTGTGACTTTGATTTACCTGTTGTGGTTTCATTTCATTTGCAAATTAGATGGCATTATTGCCTGAGTTTATTGTTTGTTCTAATAGCATTTAAATGTGGTGTACTTTTATTTGGAAAAGCAAGGCTGGCAAATAATTTAAAGTGCCATGCCTGTCTTGCTGAACTCTCCCTGGTTTACTGCATTATTAAATATTGCATAAATTATTCAATGTCCTTATATCAAACAATTTCTTTTCTTTCTGAACAGTGCTATCACAGCAAATGGATATTAGTCTCACCCTCCCTTTTCCTAACATAATGAAATGGCTTATTGGCACTTTTTCTAGCCTCTCTCTTCAAAACATCAGAAATAGTGCAGTGAAGAAAATCTGACTAAACTAGGTAGATAAATATACTTATGTGGATTACTAAGACACCTCTTCCTAAAACAACAATAGCAAATAGCATGATCTTTTCATGAAATTCACTGTCATAGGTGCAGATCAGAAAGTACTTACCTGCTGGACTTTTCAATTGTTGCTCTGAGAGAAGTGAATTACCAAATATCAAATAAAAATATATTGAGAGCCTTAGCAATATATACTGTGAGATCCTTTTCTTCATCTCATCCATTCTGTGTTCCTTAGCAACAGCTGGGAGATGAGATCAATAGAAATTGATATAAGGAACTGAAGAAAAATAATAGTCCTTAAATAGAAATGGGGTGAAAGTTGTTTGGTTTTTGAATATTTAATGGAAACAAACAATAAATGTATCTGTGTGGGATGAGTGTTGGTGTAAAAATAGCATGTGAAAATAGCCCAAAATCTACATAGAAGAATTACATTTTCCATAGAATTCTGTATTGCAGAGTTCCAGAAATAGCATGGAATTTTAAAAGTCAGAGGATAAAAACATAAAAAAAGGAATAAAGAATTGACTTATAGATCTTCTATCTGACAGTTTCTTCATGATCAATAAGACTCCAGCACATATTTTTTTAAAGTAAAAATACAAATGTTAAACTATGTAGTTTAAAAGCAAAAGTGTCCAAGAGTCAAAATGCTTCCATATGGCTTTTGGTTTGCGTGCGCAGCGCTTCTGTATGCGCAGGAACAGTCTGCTTCCTGCCGTCCATTTCTTTCTTTTTTGGAGGACCCTGAAAAGGGTCAAAAATCACCCTGGAGGGGCGATTACCATGAGGAGGCCTTCCCTGCAATTGCGGAAGGGTGGCAGCCCTCTGCTTGATTCTGGGACAATCTCCTTTGGCCCGAAGAAGAAGAGACTGGCCATAAAGATGGCCATTCACTAAGCCACTCCCTGCTGAAAGCCAAAAGCACTACCTAGCACTAAGAAGCAATCTGGAGGACCTGGGTGAGCCTTTACCTTTCCTATTCCCTTAACCATCTTTCTGTGGGACTTTCCCAAAAATCTCTTTCCCCATTTTTTTAAAAAAATGGCTAATATTTACTCTGGGAACAAATCTTAAAGCCTTAAATCTTTAAAAGAAACTCAAGTAATTCAGCAAAGAAATTAAACAATTTCATTTGTATTTACTAAAAAGCTCCTATTTTTTGTTGGGGATCCACTATCCTATTTTCTCTCTAAGCTGTGAATTAAGGGAAAAAATTGGACTAATGCTACAAAAGTTCTATATTAATTTGGGGAAAAAAGAAAGATTTTACATTGCATTTTATATGCTATTGATAACATCTTCTGGCAAAACATGGTACAGCAGGTAAATTTCTTTTTCTGTTGTGAGAGCTGATTGAATTACAGAGCTGTCCTTGACATTATTTTTAAAGATAAGTGTGGAAACACCTGGCACTGAAAACAACTCTTTTGGAGGTGGATAATTTTTGATTCTTATTAAAATAGCCTCCATGGAAGATTTAGCTGCAAACAATAGTGAAATGGATGAATATATCCCACCACTTGACTATAAATTGATACTGGACACAATTTTGGCAATAACAGAGCAAATTAAAGCCAAACTGCAAGAAAAATCTGACAACTTAAAACCACCAAATCAAATTTTGACTTTAAATGAGGAAAAGTTAATCCAAAACCAAATAGAAGAAGTGGAAACCAACACTAAAATAGGAGATTTCAAAGAACATCACATGCAACCTACAAAAACCTTAAAGTCCAAACTTCAATGGCAACTACAAAACTTACAACTCAAAAAGCAACAGCACCTGAAGAAAGCAATACTAAAAGTGAAGACACTAAAGGCCTTCAAATACACTATATTGAGAATTCAATTAATCAAATCACAACCATAACACCAGCTACTACTTTCTACCTAACCCAGATAGAATTGGAAGAAGAAAAAGACTTGACTGATCTAATGACAACTATATTACATCAATCATCAAAAACTGAATCATCAAAGCAAAACTACAATGGTTACAAAGGGGACACTTTCCTTGCAAAATTGACATTTGGATATGCTCTCTGGATTCAAATAAGGGGTATAGGAAGAAAGGGAGATACATTTGAGAATTTAAAGATGCCAAAAGGGAGGCCTGATTGGCACAAAAGGAAGGCAAGAGTCAGATTTAAAAAAACTGAACTTGTTTCTTTTTTGGGGTTCCTAAAGATAGAGTATAAAAATACCGTTCAATGGATTAAGGGGAATCTCTAAAAAATATAACTGATTTTACATTTAGGTTTTAGATCTGTAAGGGAAAACAAAAGTAAGCTTTTAGAACATAATTTTGAACTATATTATAGAATTTGGAATGATATATCAAAAGATAGTATTTTAACAATTGATGTACGGTTAAGACGACTTATAGAATATATTAGTTGTTAATATATGGATAATTGAATCTATCACAATACACAACACTCTTAACTAACAAGTTAATACTCATTAAGCCTGGTTTGAGCCATAGGTCATCATCTGATGGATTTCAATTGCTACTGCACAGAACCTGGCAATAATACATGTTGTAGCAGAATTAATGTCTGCAAACAGCAAGAGATATAAAATTGTTCAGTGAACCCTGGTATTTATATGGGACTGGCAAGATGAAACTAGTACAAATATCTTTGTAGTACAGACACTGGCTGTACTACAGGCTCTGTTTGTACAGAGTCAGAGGGGCATTGCCTCTCCAGGTAGGGAATTTTCTTGTATCAACCTTCAAAGACAGCTGAGGGGAGGACATGAAATTATGCCAAAATAAAGGTCCTCCAGTGGTTAGGTACCTCAGCTAAACACTGTTTAATAAGAATTTAGCTCTGGTCATATCCAATATTGAGTAAAAACCCTGAAAAGAAGCTCAAGGATAGACAACCACACCCTGGCCTCCACCTTCAGGGAGGGAGGGAGGGAGGAAGGAAGGATTTCTGATGCTCCCTGCCAACTTCTGATGAGGAAATTCCATGGGGAAACTTGCAGGAATTTAAAAGTTGCTTCTGCTCCCACTGCTTTTTTGCCCTGTCTTGTTCATTCTGTTTTCCTGTTTATGTAAGGAAATATCTGTGAAACAATGACCCAATGGGGCATGGGTTACCTAGTATAATAATAAATATAGTTAACAGGTGGAGATTGGGGAATTGTATACTATTTTAATTTTGTACAGTGAAATCTCTTTAACAGCCTTGTCAAGGGATAATAATACAATATAATTTGCTCTCTACTGAAAGCAGTAAGCTTCCTTTGCTTATCTAACGTGCAAAAAAGTCCTAATATCTCAAGATAATATGTGTATAAACAATATATTCGGCTCAGTCTGCATGAAGCTTTGGACTGAAGCATGATTTTGTCCTGTAAAAAGGCATATTATCTTTACTGCTAATATAGAACTAAAACAAGGTTAGTAGCACACCAATCTGAACTAGTGAATTCAGACGTTATCATTTTTGTATTTTGTAACTCTGTTCGACTTTTTTTTGCTAGGGAGATACTGTGGTACAATTCATCCTCAATTGTACCAAACTGTTAACAGGAGACTTAACCATTTCTTGTATGGTTGTTTAAATGAATAAGTTCAGAAAACAAGCAAAGCTTTGCCAATAAAATCCAGGCACTTCAGTCAATATTCCATTGTCAGAGGGAAAGGGTCTTTAAAGAGGAAAATAAAAATCGTTTGAATACCTATATGTTATCAGCTTGCAAAATGAAAGCATTGATTTTAACAAAGATTGCAAGAATACCACAAATTTAAAGGTTGGACATCTAAAAGTATCTAGCTGTTTTATAACAACGCACATCTTTCATTTAGTTTTCTTTACTATACTGTTATTACAACCTTTATAAATACCAATTATAAGGGAATTCTAATCATTTTCTGCACAGCATGTTTTTCTAACAGTTTTTATTGGCAGATTCATTCCCAAGCATTTACAAGAAAAAAAATCCTTCAATACTATTTCATAGTTAAATAGCATTTCAATGGTCAGATTTCAAAAAAGTCCTGTTTCCACAATGACAGAAATAGACAAAGAGTAAATGAAATATTGTAAGATAAATTTCAAATAATAATATTGACACTTCATTTAATATTTACCAATGTGCAGGAACTGCATAGATACAGGAAATCTCTTGTTTACTTTTATTATAAAATGTAGAAATAAGCAAAACTGATTTCTGCCTCACTGAATGCTTGATTATTAATGAATAATTATTGTGATAGCAATGAAACATTATTAATTCATTTTAGAAAGCAACATTTCCAGTAGTGATGTCTTACAGTTGGGGCTAATATCTAGTCCTGAATACTAATCCTAAATAATTTTTTTTTATCTTTATAGTGAGCAGTACTTTTAACTGGATTTGAAGGGTGTATTATTTTATGGTTGGACATTTTGGATAAGTTATGTGAAAACTAAAAAAAAATACCTCCTCCCCAAAGACATGTGAAGAATAGAAATTCCTTAGAATTTTTGGAGGGGGTGTGCTACTTGATATTTTAAAAGAAATCAAACATTTCCAATGTATTTTTTCTTCCTCAGTTTCATTTTGAAAGCTTGAACCTATTTCCAGCAATGCAAGACTTTCTCCATAACTTTCAGGAATGTGTTGGAATGACACTATATTATATTGTTTATACCACATAAATATACATCAGTCTGAAAAGTGAACCTGGAAGATGCATTATCAATCTTTCAATAATGATTTCTCACTGCTTCTGCCTCCTGGAACTGTAATGGCATTCCATCTTAGATTGTTTAATTCTCAAGGAGCCTCAAAAAGATCCAACCTTAAAATTTTTAAGAAAGAAATAATTAGAGGATAGTGATAGAAACTTTCAGCTGACCTATGGTAAAAAGTGATATTCTTCTAAAATTTCAGAAAGCTTACCATACAGCCTGTAATGTATTGAGGTTTTTGCTTGTACTGATTCACATGTCTGTTTAAATGCTGCTTAACAGTTACAACAGTGCCTGTGTAACAGCTACAGACCAAGCCAGACTTGTCTCCAGGAATATCATTGGTAGATTTGGGGCGGGAACAGGTTCCTTTAAACCTATTGGCCACCGCCTAGTGGCCAACCGTCTAAGTAGCTGTGCAGCAGTCTCTGTTTCAGTTCTGTTCTGCTTGACTTCAATAAAGCATGTTTCTGTTTGGAACCTTCTGTCTCGCTTATTGCCTGCAAAGAACTGGCCACACACAGTCCAAATCAAGGAAATGGTGAAAATCAATGTTTACATCTGCAGAATTTTGCAAATATTTGGGGGAAGAATTTTGGCTCAGTCTAAAGTAGTTTGGCTTCTGGTTTGGGATGGCATTGATATTACATCTCTCTCTCTCTCTCTCTCTCTCTCTCTCTCTCTCTCTCTTATTTATTACATACTATTTTCCTTCTGTGAACTATGAGGTATGACTTACACATGGTAAGGAATTATCCTGCTGCCTATTTCAGCAGCTGCAAAGTGTAACTCTTCTGTCACTGGTGTTAAGATGGTAGAGGTAGGAAAAGGAAAGTTGGGATCCACCATATCTAACTTTTTGAACTTCAAAATAAAAAAAGTTAGAGAATCAAATCTCATTTGATGTAATTTTTTAAGGTGCTGGCATAGAATTCAAGAGACGGTGAAATCTCAGGTTTCCTTAGGTGTGAAAACTGCTCGGTAATTTTAGGCCAATTGCTCTCTTAGTCCAACACACTTCACAATGTTTTATTGTGGGTAAAATAGGGGGAGGAAGGAATATTAGATAAGTTTGCTGCCTTGAGTTACAGTATTTATAAAAATAATATATATATATATAAATATATAAAAAAAGCAGACTCCATGCACCACCCTGATTGCATGAGTCTGGCAGTGATTTTAATGAAAGGTTCTAACAGGGGACAACAGTTTTGTAATAGACTCTTCCTCCCTAGAGTATTCAGCTAATTTATGTGTTAAAATGTATTGTTATAGTTGACTCTAAGAAAACCCAGTAGGTTATAAAGGTTAGAAAACTCTCTCTTTTTCCCTTGAGACACCATAAAGTGATTTTTAAAAGGGTGAAAGTTGGCCCAGTGGTCTATGATAAAGAATATAGGACAATTTTATTTACTTTAAATTTTTGTTATTTAACAATATCTTGAAGTATAAATGTAGTAGATGTTCTGTTTGAGACAGATAAAATTGCATAGAATATCTACTACATTTATATTAGGAATGTAAACACTAACCTCATAGTACAGAAAAGTTGGAAGGTATGGAATGTCCAACAAAACAATAGTTTTGTTGTTGGAAATTCTGTATTTTGAATTGTTTTAGCATAAAAAGCCATTTTTGTCACACAGGTCAAATAAATACCATTGGGAGTCCTTGGAAATTTTGTGTAATGGATACAATAATTATGATAGTGGCTAAATAGTAATAGGTAGTAAGGAGAGCCAGTTTAGTATAGCGGTTAAGAAAGTGGGAGCCTGCAGGTTCTGGTCTTGACTTAGGTCCAAAGCTGGAGAAGTGAGTTTGGGCCAGATCCTCTTTCTCAGTCCTAGGAAAAAAGCAATGGCAAACCACGTCCAAAATCTTGTCAAGAAAATAGCAAGGACTTGTCCAGATAATTGCCAGGATTCGATGATGACTTGAATGTGCACGTGCATGCACACATACACAAGAAGTAACACTTGTGATGGTCTTTAAAGCTGTGATTTGTTTCTTTGTAACATGTAATATTGCCTTAAAACTCAATAGTTATAATTACATTATTATCAAGTGTGACAACTGTTTTTTATGCTAAAACAATTCAAGATTACCTTATATGTACTTGTGACAATGACTGGATTTCAGCCATACTGACAGGAATGATGTCTTAGTTTTCTAATTTAATTTCTTGGATTTTTGTTGTTGTTAGCTGCGAAGTCATGTCTGACCCATTGTGACCCCATGGACAATGTTCCTCCAGGCCTTCCTGTCCTCTACCATCTTCTGGAGTCCATTTAAGCTCACGCCTACTGCTTCTGTGACTCCATCCAGCCACCTCATTCTCTGTCGTCCCCTTCTTCTATTGCCCTCAATCTTTCCCAGCATTAGGCTCTTCTCCAGTGAGTCCTTCCTTCTCATTAGGTGGCCAAAGTATTTGAGTTTCAACTTCAGGATCTGGCCTTCTAAAGAGCAGTCAGGGTTGATCTCCTCTAGGACTGACCGGTTTGATCGCCTTGCAGTCCAAGGGACTCGCAGGAGACTTCTCCAGCACCATAGTTCAAAGGCCTCAATTCTTTGGCACTCAGCCTTTCTTCTGGTTCAACTTTCACTGCCATACATTGCAACTGGGAAGACCATAGCCTTGACTATACACACTTTTGTTGACAGGGTGGTGTCTCTGCTTTTTAGAGTGCTGTCTAGATTTGACATGGCTTTCCTCCCAAGGAGCAAGCGTCTTTTAATTTCTTGGCTACAGTCCCCATCTGCAGTGATCTTGGAGCCCAGGAAAATAAAATCTGTCACTACCTCCATTTCTTCTCCATCTATTTGCCAGGAATTGAGAGGGTCAGATGCCATGATCTTGGTTTTCTTAATGTTAAGTTTCAACCCAACTTTTGCACTCTCCTTCTTCACCCGCAACAAGAGGCTCTTTTGTTCTTCTTCACTTTCTGCCATTACAGTGGTATCATCTGCATATCTTAGGTTGTTAATATTTCTCCCGGTAATCAGTGGTTCTGTGTCCAGTTCTCACTGTTGCTTCTTGACCCGCATATAGGTTTCTCAAGAGAGAAATAAGATGATCTGGTACGCCCATCTCTTTAAGAACTTACCACAATTTGTTGTGATCCACACAATCAAAGGCTTTAGCATAGTCAATGAAGCAGAAGTAGATGTTTTTCTGGAACTCCCTAGCTTTCTCCATGATCCAGCGTATTTTGGCAATTTGATCTCTAGTTCCTCTGCCTCTTCGAAATCCTGCCTGTACTTCTGGTAGTTCTCGATCCACATACTGCTGGAGTCTAGCTTGTAGGATTTTAAGCATAACTTTACTAGCATGTGAAATGAGTGCAATGGTGCGATAGTTTGAACATTCTTTGGCACTGCCTTTCTTTGGAATTGGAATGTAAACTGATCTTTTCCAATCCTGTGGCCACTGTTCAGTTTTCCAAATTTGCTGGAAAATTGAGTGTAGCACTTTTACTGCATCGTCTTTTAAGATTTTGAATAGCTCAGCTGGAATACTGTCACCTCCACTAGCTTTGTTGTTGTTCAGCTTTTCTAAGGCCCACTTCACTTCACATTCTAGGATGTCTGGCTCGAGGTCAGTGACCACCTCATCATGGTTATTAGGGACATTAAGCTCATTCTTGTATAGTTATTCTGTGTAATTTTGCCACCTCTTCTTAATCTCTTTTGCCTCTATTAGGTCCCTGCCATTTTGGTCCTTTATCATGCCCATTTTTGCATGAAATGTTCCCTTCATCTCTCCCATTTTCTTGAAGAGATCTCTAGTCCTCCCTATTCTATTGTTTTCTTCTATTTCTTTGCACTGTTCATTTAAGAAGGCATTCTTATCTGTTCTAGTTATTCTCTGGAATTCTGCATTCAATTGGGTATAGCTTTCTTTTTCTCCCTTGCCTTTCACTTCCCTCCTTTCCTCAGCTATTTGCAAAGCTTCCTCAGACAGCCATTTTGCTTTCTTGCATTTCTTTTTCTTTGGGATGGTTTTAGTTGCTACCTCTTGTACAATGTTGCAAACCTCTGCCCATAGTTCTTCAGGCACTCTGTATATCAGATCTAATTCCTTAAATCTATTTGTCACCTCTACTGTATATTCAACAGGGATATGATTTAATTCATACCTGAGTGGCCTAGTGCTTTTCCCTACTCTCTTCAGTTTAAGCCTAAACCTTGCAATGAGAAGCTCCTGGTCTCAGCCACAGTCAGCTCCTGGTCTTGTTTTTACTGACTGTATAAAGCTTCTCCATCTTTGGCTGCAGAGCACATAGTCAATCTGATTTCTGTGTTGACCGTTTGGTGATGTCCATGTGTAGAGCCGTCTCTTGGGTTGTTGGAAAAGAGTGTTTGCTATGACCATCGTATTCTCTTGACAAAATTCTATCATCCTGTGCCCTGCTTCATTTTGTACTCCAAGGCCAAACTTGCCTGTTATTCCGGTTAACTTTTGGCTTCCTACTTTAGCATTCCAATCCCCTGTGATGATAAGGACATCGTTTTTTGTTGTTAGTTGTATAAGGTGCTGTAGGGCTTCTTAGAACCGGTCAATTTCATCCTCTTCAGCACTGGTGGTTGGGGCATAGACTTGGACTACTGTGATATTGAATGATTTGCCTTGGATTCGAACTGAGATCATTCTGTCATTTTGGGGATTTTATCCCAGTATTGCTTTTCCTACTCTTTTATTGACTATGAAGGCTACTCCATTTCTTCTGAGGGATTCTTGCCTGATGGTCATCTGAATTAAATTCACCCATTCCTGTCCATTTTAGTTCGCTGATTCCTAAGATGTTGATGTTCAGTCTTGTCATCTCTTGTTTGACCACCTCCAGCTTTCCTTGATTCATGGATCTTACATTCCAGGTTCCTATGGAGAAAAAATCTTTACAGCATAGGATTTTCCTTTCACCACCAGATACATCCACAGCTAAGTGTCCTTTTGGCTTTGCCCCAGTCGCTTCATTCTTTCTAGCGCTACTCGTACTAGCCCTCTGCTCTTCCCCAGAAGCATATTGGACGCTTTCCGACCTGAGGGGCTCATCTTCCAGCGTCATATCTTTTTTCCTTTTGGTACTGTCCATGGGGTTTTCATGGCAAAGATACTGGAGTGGATTGCCATTTCCTTCTCCAGTGGATCACGTTTTGTCAGAACTCTTTGCTTTGACGTGTCCATCTTGGGTGGCCCTGCATGGCATAGCTCATAGCTTTATTGAATTATGCAAGCTGCTTTGCCATGACAAGGAAGTAATCCATGAAGGGGAATTTCTTGGATAGATGTCTAAAAAATCAGGATAATAAAAAGACAATGTTACGTCTGAGGTGAGAATGAATGCCAGTGTGCATCTCTGCAATAAATGACCATTGATAACTTCCATTTAGTTTTATGATGAAAATGATTCCAGGCTGCTGAATAGAATAAATGGAATAGATGTAAAAAGGCATTTTTGTTTTCAGTTATTATGTACTTTTAAATAATCTGTACTTTTATCTGTACTTTTAAATAAATCAATTCATTCATTTCATCCCAATCCTTCGGTTAAGCCATTTTTAGACTGTTATTTTTCCTTAGGTCCAGTTAAAGTATAAGCCCAATATAAGTAAATATAATTTGCCTAAGTTGGCATGATGAACCCATTTTTCTACTTTAAATAAGTTTTGAGAAGCATCATTGAAGCACTTAAGTTGCATTACACATTTTAAAAATAGACCATTAAATAGCTTTGGTTCCTGTCACACCACATATCACATATATCATGATATATCACATGATATGTCAATAGAGTTCCTACGCACAGGTTTTCTCAGTTCTGATTTGCATATTGTTCAACAGGTTCACTGAGATCAGGGCTAGACAAGCTATATTGCATCATTCCAAAGAGCAGTTAATAATGTCTCTTCAAACCTAAATTACAGAATAAATGAGCTTATTTATAATCTAGTTTATATATCAGAGTCTAGAAAGTCAAATATTTTCCCCCTAAATTCTAAAGCAGTTGACCTAATTCACATATCTCCCAAAGCAGTAAAGTTATTAAATAATAGTTTTTCTTTCTTCCATTGCTATACAGTGTTTCCTATTGTAAATTATCTTAAAGAGAGTATGCAGTGCTAAGATCATCTAGAATATAATATAATAGTGAATCAGCTTTGACTTCTCTAGTCCTTTTCATTAGGTTTAATATTAAAGAGAATATCAATGGAAAGATACAGTACATTACCTTGATATTGAAACCACAAAGTCTGCATTTAATTATGCTTTAAATAGAGACAGAGATTGGACAGTTAACTTTTGGGTCTACGTAGGTTTCAAGTTACATCCAGAAGCTTTTGGATAAAGACATAAACAGTGCTTGAGCCCATAATAAGTAGCAATTACCAGTATCTTTGTCTGCTAATTCTTTTTCTACCAGTCCTCATTTTATTTGCAAGCTTTTAAGAGACCAAGGTAAACATTTCGGACATATCCTATCTTAATTTTTGTTCTCCTCTTGGTAAGAACTCTTCCATATGTGGCATTGTGCCAATCAGTGCTTGTTTTTTTGCATTCCTAGGAGATTGGTGTTTCACATCAGCTTTTTTGCATAATTTCCAGGTCGGCCACAGTGCAGAAATAAATACTATGACTATAGCATTCAAATCCCAGAGCGATTCAGTCTCGCTGATAGGAATTGTAACCTCTTATCCTATTTTCCAGTTCCACAGCATTACACGGAAGTGCTTGAGTCAGAATGTCATGGTGCTTCACTGCTATTTCAAGATGTGTTTCAAATTAAATACTATTTTTAAAAATTTGTAAAAAGAAATATAACAAGGAAGACTCTAGGCAGAGTAGCCACTAGATGTCAATGTTTTTATTTCCCATTGATCAACTAGTGGAAATAATGCTTGATGCATGGTGGGTACTAAGTATCACAAGGCAGCCAGAGTGACAACACCCAAGGATAGTGTGGAAATGCTTCTGTGAATTTCTGTGGATCAAGCTGGTGACCATCTCCTACTGTCATGCAAACAGTTACAAGCATTGATGACGTTGCCTAGTTTGGATAATGAAACTCCTGAAAAAACAAAACAAAATCCAAGCTCAGAGAGCACTAAGGTCTCCTCATTTCAACCCTGAGCTACCAATATTTTCCTTTATTAGTTACAAGCATATTCAAGTAATGATGAGTTAACCATAGGGAGTTAGTTTAGGGGCTTATTTTCCTTGAACCTGAATCAAATCACCATCTACCTGTTATAACATGCAACACAATCAAATATGTGGGGGGAAAAAACTTCACTTGTACATTAGAGCTGTCTTTTGCCAAGAAATCTGACTTCAATAATTTTTAAAATCTTTTTCAGGAAGATGCACCCTTTTCTGGACTGCAAAGCCCTGTGCTCAGTCACTCATCCCCTGATCGTCTCTCACTTGCATTATTGCAATATGCTCTACATGAGGCTACCCTTAGAGAGTATTTGGAAAGATCATTGGGTCCAGAATGTGGCAGTATCAAGGAATTTTAACTAGTGGGATCCAGGAGAAAACTCTTTTCTGCCAAGCTGCCTGCCCTTGGGAACATCTTGCCACAGGAGAAAAGATCTGCCCTCTCTCTTTAAGCATTCAGGAAAAGCCTTAAAACCTGTCTATGCTGCCGGGTATAGGATCCTAAAGAGAAGCTGTTGGATGGAGGTGGTTGATACACTAGCAGAAAAGGCACCCCCACCTCTCCATTCCAAGTAGTTGTTTTTTAGTTTATTTTATTTTTTATAATTTTGACAATATTATAATTGTCCAATATTTTGTGTGTCAGTTACCTTGAATCATGAGATGGGCAGCAAATAAAATTTATAAACAAACAAACAAATAATATAAAAATGATCTGGAACTTACTTGTTTTCTGGCAGAATTAAATGATGTTTACAACTAGAGATTTCTCTTTGTGGAGCTTAACCCAAGCAAATTTGAAATAGCAAAGCTAAGAGAGTTCTCTGCAACAAGAATCTTAAAACAATATAAGCTCTTCTGTAAGCACCAAATTACTTATCAAGCTGACCAGCTTTGTTTCATTTGCTTCAGAAGGTTCTCATTATATCATAAATCTTTGTCCTGAAATATATTGGTATAGCAATTCCCAAACCCTGTTCTTTGGTTCTTCTAACATTCTGTTCCTTGCATTAATTGATAAGCTATATCTGTTTTCTTTTTAAAAAAATCAATTTAACTGACTTTATGTATGTACAGCTGTTATTCAATAACTGTAATTTAAGGAACTTGATAATTCTGCAAGGTGCTGAGTATTCTTCAATTGTATTGATTTTTCTAAGAGCTGCTGTTCTGCTTTGTGAAACTTTGTGCTTGTAGAGTAATGTGTTTATCAATACTATTCTGAAGTCAGAATTTATGTTCAGTCAACACTCGACTGAACTTCGTTTGGTCATAGTATATTGTAATTGTAAAGTTCATGGTACATGTGTTCACAAAGATTTTGTAGTTATAAAGACATTTATGGGCATTACTGCTTTGTTTTAGTGTTAAAACGAGTAGTATCACAATGAAGATATACAGTATATATAGAGAGTCTGTGCTTAGTGATTTCTTATGCAAAGTGTAACACTTTGGCCAATATGCACTCTTTTGATACATGCAAACTTGCTTTCTTACATTTCACATTTACTAAGAGATTTTTCACCACAAAACAACTCAGACTCAAAAATAGCGATCAATCACAGGAAAAAAGGATTTTTGTGCAAATTTGGAAAAAAATGTTATTTGGACAATATTAATAATTGGTTACAAATTTTGCATATGAAAAGTTAATACAAATCTATGAGAAGGGATGAGTGAAAAATTTATATATAAAACAACAACAACAATAATAATGTTGGAAGGGACCTTGGAGGTCTTCTAGTTCAAGCCCCTGCTTAGGCAGGAAAAAATATAAAAATTATTTTTATATTTCTAGACCAGGGGTGTCAAACTCAATTTCATTGAGGGCCGCATCAGCATTGCAGTTGCCCTCAGGGGGCCGGGTGGGTATGGCCTGGGTGGGCGTGGCCTACTGGGTGGGTGTGGCTAAAGTGCGTATGGCCTACTAGGTGGGCATGGCCAGCTCTACATTGTTCACATCAAGGGTGCCTATGGGGGCCTGGGCAGGAGTGGGACAGATCTGAGGGTCTCTGGCAGGAGGAGGGTCTCTGGGCCAGGGCCAAGGCAGTGGGGGCCGTTCCCTCACTGTTTCCAGGATGGCTTCGTGGGCCGCATGAAACCACTTCGCGGGCCGGATCTGGCACCTGGGTCTTGTGTTTGACATGTCTGTTCTAAACCTTTCAATACATTCTTATAAAAATTCTCAAATTACTTCATAAAAGCTATAAACCAGGCAGGCAAAGGGATTTTTAGTGTTTATTTGTTACTGCTTATTTCTTTGGATTGGAATCCAAGTGTATTGAATGTTGTTTATGTGACTTTTTTATATACAGTAAAAAGAACGTCCCATCCCATTTACGGAGAAATATGTAAATTTAGTTTTAAGCTAAAAATGAATCAAGTTAAATTCTCATTCAGTCCAGTAGTAACCTCTGATTATATCTGAATTTGAGCTGTTATGTGGAAGTATAGTTCAGTAAGAAAAAAAGATATAAAATGGCTTACTGAATTTTTCTCTGCATGTTTTTGGAGGGGTGGTTATTTGTTTTAACATTCTCATCCACCTTGGTGAAAAAAATGTTCATGAAATGTATTTGAAAGGAGAAGAAATATATCAAGACTACTATCACATCTACAGCTTTGTTTTTGATACTCATTTATCCTTCCTTATTTATTATAGATCCTTGTAATAAATCCTACGAACATTGAAAACAAAACAAAAAAAACATATAAATAGAACTTCTTTCTCTTTTTCCCCCCACAGTAAAAATATTAAGATGGCTTGGCTTAAAGATTCTTGAGACTGCCTAGATTTCTTTGGTCATAGCCCAGGATTTTAGCCACTGCACTATGCTTTAATACATGGTTGTCAAATTCGCAACATCTAGTGATGTGTCGCGACCTATCGTAACTTTTTTTCAATTGCCGGCAATCGGGTGGGAGCGGTTTTGGCGTGACGCATCAGGCCTGGGGCCGGCAGTTTGACATTACATGTAGCTAATATTGGTGGAGCAGTGGGCTAATGCCTCCTTAAGTAACACCAGCTGCCTGCAATTAGTGCAGGTTCGAGTCCCACCAGGCTCAAGGTTGACTCAGCCTTCCATCCTTCCGAGGTAGGTAAAATGAGGACCCAGATTGTTGGGGGCAATAAGCTGACTTTGTAAAAATGCCGCTTGTGGGGGCCCCCGAAAGCCCTAATAAGCAGGCATATACATAGAATGAAGGCTATTGCTAAGCACATTGATTTGTGCTTCTTAGATTGTAAGCTGCCCTGAGTCTTCGGAGAAGGGCGGGATATAAATGGGATAAAAAAAATATTCACACTGCTGAATTGAAACTATACACAAATACATGTATACAGTAAATGTTCTCAGGAAACAGAGACCCAGTTTGCTCTAGTAATTAATGCACCAGGCTGGAAAGCAACAGACTGTTGAATTGAAATCCATCTTAGCCATGAAAGCCAGCTGGGTGACTTTGGGCCAGTTGCTATCTCACAGTCCAATACACCTCACAGATTTGTTGTTGTGGAGAAAAAGGAAAGTGTGTTGGATACATTCGCTGCTTTGAATTATTTATAAACTTACCGTATTTTCCGGCGTATAAGACGACTTTTTAACGCATGAAAATCTTCTCAAAAGTCGGGGGTCGTCTTATACGCCCAGTCGCCTTATACGCCGGAAAATAGTAAATCCTCGGGAGCAGAGACGTTAGTGGAAACGGACAAATCCAGCGCTCGAGAATGGCGAAAGACGGCCTCCTCATAAATAAACCAACCAGCCCAACCGAGGCTGAGGCTCCAGCTTACCAGCGTCCTAGGGCAGCAGACCTTTTTTTTTTGGAAGGGAGCGGGAGTCAAGCGCGTGCTGAGCCGCCGGCGCTCGGTGAGCACGAGAGCTCAAGGGAGTGCGGGAAGCCAGGCGGAGGCCAACCTGACATGTTCGCGCGGAGCTGAGCTTCACCTGACCCTGGGAGTTCGACTTCAGGGCGTGGTGCCATGGCCAGACCTACAGCAACACCCGCCCGGGAAGGCGCAGCTCGGGAATTGCGACAGGCAGACCGCAGCAGAAAGCTGGCGCTGGGGCTTCAGCAACTCGGGGTCGCCCCTCCGCCCTGAAGTAGAAGGCGGCCTTTTGAAAAATAAATATAATATGTGCGGGGTTTTTCCCCTTTATTTCTTTTTCCCCTTTCTGTATACTCCAGCGATAACTTATGCAAATGAAAGGAGGAAAAACCCTGAGTTTGCATTTTCTTGGAGAACTTTAGAAAAGCACAGCAAAATGCAAGGGAGGGTGAATGGGCTTCTCGATCTCAGTGCCACGCAGGGCTCCTTCTGGTTTCTAGTTACTTGGAAACTCGGGGCTTTCTTTGAGGGAATCTCAAACTTGCGGTGCAGGGCTGAGCCCGTTTCTTTCACCACCACCACCCCCCGCCCTCCGCCGCCCTGTTCATTAACTAACCTACGGAAAGAACCGCCTTCTTTCAGACCTGGTGCCTTCCCGAAGTGTTAGGCCACAATGCTCGTTGGTCCTGGCCAAAACAGCCAGCGCATGTGGCTGAAGTAGAAGGGGGTGCCAAGGTGAGAGGAGACGAGGTTTAAATCATCTCAAAAGTTGGGGGTCTTATATGCCCAGTCATCTTATACGCCGGAAAATACGGTAATAAAGGTGGGATACAAATAAATAAAAAAATGTGCTTCCATACAAGAAAATATTTCATAGTATCTGCTGCATATATATTTTCCTAACAAATTTCAACTAATGCACAAATTCCGAAACTGCTAAGGTAATAGTAGAGTGGGCTTTTTTCCCCACTTGACTATTTCCACGGAGTGTGCCTAGAAATCTGTTCTACGGTATCTGACACTTTCCAATTCCTTTGCCCAGATCAAAAGGCTTATCTAAGGTTGTATACTTCTCAGTCTTTAGTTCCTCAGGACTGACCTTACATCAAGTAACATTAAGACTATGTCAATGAAGACATAAACAAGCAACTGAAATTATAGGCCCTTTCACCTCATTGATTTTTGTATTAGTGATTGTCATTCATTCTTCTGCAAATTAGACCTTAAAAAAATAATCTGTGGCATAGTGTGGTCTTGTCTCCGCCATGATACTGTATCATAATTATCAGTATGGCTTCTATAATACTGTACATAGCTATATTCTCTTTGCATAATTTTGGACTAAAATTCCCAGAATGCTCAGCTAGTACAACTATTGTTGAAATCCTATGATTGTGTTTTATGACTGCATTGCTTAGTGATAGAAATTCCAATCCCAATCATTGCCATTATGTAAGGACTATCTATAGTGCTAGCATATAACCAGCCACAGTAATGTCATCCCTGAAATTCTGCCAGTCTTTGGCATGTGCTGAAAATTAATATACAGATGTATAAGTATGATGACATTATGGTTATCTTGCTATCTAATGATCCAAAATAAAATTTTTAAAAATGAAATTTCTGGGAACAATGAAGTTGCATTGAAAAAAGTGGTTTCAAAAAAGAGGCATATTAACATTCAAAAACATTGAATAAGGTGGTGTTATTTTTTTTAAAAAAAGTAAACCGTGTGATAGAATTAAAAATAAATAAATGCAAGTAGATCTCAGGGAAAAAGTTCTACCAAGTTATCTACTTTTTATTGAAGAGCTGAACATGTACACTATAAGAGAAATCAGAAAACATGCCAGCTGCACACTATATAAATAACATGTATCTTGAAACTTGTGAAATTTAACTTGACATCTTCATTGTTTGAAGTATAATGGAAAACAGCCATAAACACAAGCTTTTTTCAGTAATGACATTTACATCATACTACCACTTACTGTACTATGATGTAAATATCATTAATACGAAAAGTCAATCATGTTGGGAACTATCAGCAGAAAAAGAAGAAGGGGCTGCCCTAGTAGCCACTGGTTCAGCACTATAAAGGATAATACCAGGATGACCTGGCAGATCTGGAGGAGATCAGAGGCAGAGGGCATGGAGAGTGCTGATCCATAGAGTGGCCAAGGGTCAGACAAGACTGAATTACTGACAATGGTGACATCATACTATGTATAATTTATGATGATATTTATTGCTATAGACCTCTGAGATATGTTTATATAATTAAGAGTAGGGAAGATCTTAGAGATCATCAAGTTCCAGTCTTTCTGGTACTGGAAGTTCACCGTTAGAGCCTCCTCAGCAGATAATTGAATTTCCTTTGCTTTAAGATCTTCTTTGAGATATTCTTTCTGTAACTTTTTTCAAATGTTCAACCAAAATCAGTTTTGTAGAGGTGTGAGAGAGCTTTTGCTGTTGTGATACCTCTATTTATAGAATGCTCACTCTATCCTGAGGCTATGTTAACATCTTGTGGCACCACGTTGCAGTTTAATTTAATTTAATTTAAATTTGTTATATTACTTAAAGTGCTGAATGACTTTCATCTCCCACTAGTTTGTACATTTTCATTTTGCATTTAATTTGATTTTCTTTTGATTTTTCTTTTTCTTTTCTTTATTAAAATTGTATCTTTTACTATGCTTTATTATAAATTGCCAAAACAGTTACAGCAATTGAGTAGTGTTTTAAAAAATTAAGAGATAAAATAAACAAATGTATTAATTGAAATTTATCTTATAAATTTAGACTAGTGAAATAATTTTCTGCTTGTCCTAAATTATTATATAATTGGATCTTAGCAGTTAAGCAAAAATGTATAAAATATCAACGATGGCATAATTTTATATGTCCTTTTTTCATAAGAAATATCAATATTAAAATATTTGAATGCTGAACAATATAAGTGATAAATAATTAAAATATGCAGTAGGCCAAACTATATATCATTATGGAAATTTTGTTCTATGAAAAGGCAAACTACAGTAGTTAGCTTTGAAAATCTGTTACTCAAATTTATTAATCCAGTACTGTTTTCATAAATCATTGCTAAATAGAAAAACAAACAAAAACCTCAAACAAGCAGTTCAGTATAACTTTCTGTATGTCAATGATATACCAGCTTTTAGCAAGAACCTGGATGCAAACGAAGATCATGTTGGAACATCATTTTGCACTTAGTCACCAAGTATCTGAGCTTATAATTTTTATCAATGTAGAATTTACAGATTATACTGTACAATAAAAGCCTTGTTTATTCTAATAAAAATATGGATGGTTTTATTGTTGTTGTTGTTAGTTGCGAAGTCGTGTCCGACCCATCGCAACCCCATAGACAACGTTCCTCCAGACCTTCCTGTCCTCTACCATCTTTTGGAGTCCATTTAGGCTCACGCCTACTGCTTCAGTGACTCCATCCAGTCGCCTCATTCTCTGTCGTTCCCTTCTTCACTTGCCCTCAACCTTTCCCAGCATTAGGCTCTTCTCCAGTGAGTCCTTCCTTCTCATTAGGTGGCCAACGTATTTGAGTTTCAACTTCAGGATCTGGCCTTCTAAAGAGCAGTCAGGGTTTGAAAGCCTTGCAGTCCAAGGGACTCACAGGAGCCTTCTCCAGCACAGCAAGGGGGTACCCAGAAACTCATGCACACATTCTCTCTCTATGTGGGTTTCTCTCTCTCTCTCTCTCTCTCTCTCTCTCTCTCTCTCTCTCTCTCTCTCTCTCCCTCTCTGTATACACATTCAATCAGCTTTCAGCTAGATCCTACACACACACACACACCAACACACTTACCAGACTAAATAAATCCCACTGCAGGATGAAGGCTTTCAGTCATAATTTTACTATGCTAGTCCTGTAAGGATTTAGGAGGTAGACTGACTTCCTGTCTGGGTTAACCATGAGTGGCTGAAGGAAAATCACTCAATTGTTTTCTATATACCATAATCCCTGCATACTGGCTCTCAGGTAGATACACAGGCATACACCCCTAAGAATCAGTACATACATTTATACTGGAAAAGCTGTGGATAATAAATGTTAGAGATGGATTCAGTTTGAAGCGATTGGTTGGTCCAATATCAGGAAACTATATTTTTCTTATAAGGAACTCTTCTGCCTCATTGACAACCTGATTGGACAACCTGACATTAAGTACCTCGAAAGTCAGATAAGCAGCATTTCACCTGTAAATTGTCAGAATAAGTACCCAGTTGCCTACCACTTTATGTTGATGTAGATAGATTATGAGTTTCTTTTTACTGATTACCTTTGATTCTATTGTAATTGGGTATATAACACATCACCTTATTGACAATGGTCTGTATAGTCAAAGCTATAGTTTTCCCACTAGTAATGTATGGTTGTGACTGTTGGATCATGAGGAAGGCTGAAAGATGAAGAATTGATGCTTTTGAACTGTGGTCTTGAAGAAGTCTCTTGAGAGTCATTTGGACTACAAGGAGATCAAATTAGTTAATACTAAAATCAATCTGACCTTCTGTGGAAGGACAAATACTGAAGCTTTGTATTTTGGCCATCAAATGATAAGAGAAGACTCATTGGAAAAGTCCCTGATGTTGGGAAAGATTGAAGGCAAAAGGAGAAGGGGACAGCAGAGAATTAGATAGTGTCATTGACTCTATGACTCAATGAACATGAATTTGGGCAAACCTCGGGAGACAGTGAAGCACGGGGGTGGTGGTATGAAATGGTTCATGGAGTCATGAGGAGCACACATGCAGAGAGAGAGGGAGAGAGAAGGAGAAGGAGAGAAGGACTGAGAGAGTGTGATGAATTCTAAGCCTCACAGCACAGGAGACACACAGAAAAACAATTAGGTAATTAAATGCCTACTACCAAAACTATCTTTGTTATTGACACAATCCATTGCCCTTTTACTCTGCTGTTTAGCTTATCTTTCTAATGCATTAATGGATGGCAGCTGTTTTACCCTTTGCAAACTGCAAAGGAATGGGACTGAAATTCAAAACAATGGCTGTCCTAGGGTACTTTAAAACACAGCAAATAGAATTATGAGGATAATAGCATCAGATAGTGGAGATTGATCTCTAGATTAGTTTTTTTTATCCAGATGATTCAGTCAGTGAGATCTATTTCCTTAATTCTGTTCAGCAAAGCCTAATTAACAACAAAGACTTAAACACCTGCTTGAGATCTCATTTAGTAAAATTTGGACTTCATTTTTTTAAAAGTTGAAACATGCTAATGTGATATATTATAGCTTTATATTCAAATTGTCTTACAAATGGAATGAACAATAACAAATACCTTATGTAATGCATTTAGAAATAAAGTGCAGATATATTCTATTTGGTTATCTGACAAAATTTATTCTTCCCTTTTGATTCTAGATTTGTGCTTGACTTCATAAACTCACAATTTGTTAACTAGAATTCATGCAGCCTTGCAATTAATTTGTAAAACTTGTATGTAACTTAACAAATTTATATTCTAGGGATTTGTGAAAAATGCATTGAGGAGGTGGTCCAATTGAATGCCAAGGAAAAGTAGGTTTTCTCGTTTTGAATTAGTGGTAAGCATAGTTCAATTGTATTTTATGTTCTGATTGCTTTATACTTTATACTTTCTTAATTAGGATATACAGATTTGTTTTGTTTCAAAAAAAACCCCTATCCATGTAAAACCAGCTTCTGATTTTTTTTTTGTCTCCAGAAGGTGAGCCTTTAATCTTATCTTAAGCAACTGAGTGGTACTTGATGTTGATAGTGATCATTGGATGTGACTACTTTAGGAAAGTAGTGACTGATAGTACACCAGGGTTCTTTATTGCAAATGATTTGTGGGAGAGGTTAAATGGGCCATTTCTCTTGGTGGAATTAAGTCCCACTGGTGATACAAATTCAATCATAAACTTGATGGTCCAGAAATAATGAGTAAATTTCTTTGACGCATTATCCTTGGTGAAAGATGTAACAAAATAGTGGCTATCCATTCAAAACCACTTTGTGAATCCTAAGCTAGCCAACTGGCTGATTCATTAAAAGTTGGATTTTATTGTTCTCTCCACAAACATATTTATACTGAACATATTACTACTTGTACAGACTTCTAAAACTAGAAATATATTAAATAATAAGAAAGCTGTATTTTAGGCAGAAAAGGTTTACAGATACAAACAGAAACAAAATAAAAAATAAATATTGTTTTGACATCAGTCACAACAGCAAGGAAATGCACATCAGTGGCTCAAAACTAGGGAACATACAGGACTTAAAAATATGAGTGGATCTTTGTGAAAAAAGAGAATACTCCAAATGAGGTAACATAGTGCTGGAGGACAGAGTATGACAGTGACAAGTCACAAAGCAAAGATGTGTGTGCTTTATAGACTGAAACACATTGTTTGAACAGCATGGAATGGAAACTCCATTGTGAGAACCTGTCTTCAGCAAACAGCAAGTTGGACACCCACAGATCTGAAAGAGCCTTGGTGGAGCAGTGGGCTAATGCCTCCTTAAGTAACACCAGCTGCCTGCAATTAGTGCAAGTTCGCATCCCACCAGGCTCAAGGTTGACTCAGCCTTCCATCCTTCCGAGGTAGGTAAAATGAGGACCCAGATTGTTGGGGGCAATAAGCTGACTTTGTAATAATGCCGCTTGGGGGGGGGCAAAGCCCTAATAAGCAGGCATATACATAGAATGAAGGCTATTGCTAAGCACATTGATTTGTGCTTAGATTGTAAGCCACCCTAAGTCTTCGGAGAAGGGCGGGATATAAATGGGATTTAAAAAAAAAAAAGTTAGAGCCCATAGCTTGAAAATAAATTGTGCAGCTCTCTTTTTTGTTATGGTGAGGAATACTATATCTTTTCTAGCATTGAAATAAATTTGTATTAGTTGTCTGGGCAGCTTCTCTGTTTGGAATGAGAAGAAGATGCTACTATCTCTTTCCATTAGGCAGAAAAAATGCTTCCACTCTGTAGAACAGAGATGAGATATGCATGTGTAAATCAATCAATAAAGCTTGAACTTGTCTAGTTTTGCAGTTATCTTCAAAAGATTTTTTTAAAGAAGAAATCTTCTTGCCTCGCTTCTAAGCATAAGGAATTATAGACAATAATCATGCCCCAGATTAACCTCATTCTCCGTGATACTGCCACTGTTCAAAACATGTAGCAATGAAGGAAGAAAAGCACAACAGAGAGATCACTTAAATTAATCTTGTTATGCTCCATATTGTCAGGGTTAATGATGATTGCCTTTTCTTTGATTACACTAAACGTGAGTGTTAGAATGTCAGTGTGGCGGCTGTTGTAACAAATGTCATTTATCCAGTAGAAAGCTAAACAAATGAGGCTTTGCTGGACATCTTGCCCTATAGGTCCTGGTCTCACATTTGTTTTTCAGATATTATTTGTACAGTTACATTATGCATATAGCTAATTCATCCAGTTTTACCTTACGTTTAAATAGATCTGAAAAAAGAAAAAAGAACAAATGCAATATAATAAATGTTTCCTTGGCACTGGGTTAATCACCTGGGGCTTTTGAGTACCTTACGTATTTAGTATACCTTTCTAATTTAAAGGCTAAATTTTGATTGCTTTTATTGTTTTCTACTTTGTTTGAAAGTTGCATATTTTGTAATCTAATAACTTCTTTCTTGTTGTTGTTCTCATGTTTTTCTTAGATTTTACATAAATATACTTTAAATGAGTAAATAAGTACTAGTGCTGGTTGTGTATCCTTTTCTAGAGTCTATGGAAAATGGATTCGAAACTTCTCTATAGTGACGTCTTGAAGAAAAAAATGGAATAATTATTCCACTCTGCATTGTATTACACTTTAATGAAACAAATACATTCAAGAAGTTCAGGTAAGGAATATGGGAATGATAATACTTTTTCATTTTTGGCATTTGAAATGTATTGCCTTCTGTTCTGGAAGCAGTATATACTGTCAACAAGACAAATAAGCATTGATAGACCTGTCCTATATCTTTTTGTCTAGTCTTCTCTTTAAAACTAACATTTTCCATGATGGTAAATTCCATTATTAATGCTGCATTATGTAAATCAGCACTGTTTTGTCTAAATTAGTCCTGAGCATAATATTTAGTTTCAATAGAGTTCTAAGTTAGTGAGAGAAAGAGAAAACACTCCACATTTTTTGCGTCTTGTATGATTTTATATATATATATATATATATATATATACATATATATATATATATACATATATATATATATATATATATATATATATATATATATATATATATATATATATATATATATATTATATATATATATATATCATCTACTATCTCTCTCCTTAATTCATCCTGACTTTAAGCTAAAAGCCCCAAACATTTTCCTTTCAGTCGAATTGCTTTAGCCTACTAATCATTATGATTCTGTTTCTTGGAATCATTTTCACTTCTACAATATTCCTTCTGAGGCGTGGCAATCAGAACTGTTTATATAATGGCATTCCTGCATTGGCAGTTTATTTACATTCCTTTCAAAATGATTCCTACATTGGTATTCATATTTTCTTGTTTATCTGAAACAATTGAACATCAGCCCAACATTTTCACTGGGATTTTCAAAAGGCTTTAAATTCCCTTTCTTGGTCATTTCAACTCGGAAGTGTAGATTTATGAAGTTCAGATCTTTTGCTCCAGTGTACAACAGTTTACATTTGCTATATTGAATTGAATTTGACATTTATGTACATTTCAAAGATGTTATTTTGGATCATTTCAAGATGTTTTTTTATTTTGATGTAATATTATCAGTAGATCTGATCACTTTAATGTTGAAATTTAACTCTACATCATTTATAAACAAGTTAAAAAGCACCAGAACTGTTCTTGTCATGTTGTAGTAGACTTCCTGAAGAAGTATTTAATTCATCCATAAATAAATGTTTTTAAACATTTTAAAAATGAAGATGCACTGGAACTTGTATAATTTTTTTAATAAAAATGACTTCAGTAGAGTTTGATTATTTATTCTGAATTTGATATAGCTTTATATGGGGTTAAAAGTTCAAACTACTAGAAAAGTTTTAAAATCAACTTTTAAAACTACATTAATTAGAGAACAGTGAAAATTTACAAACACATACTTTTTACAAACTCATTTCTTTTTTCTCCAGCAAATTATTATTTATTGAATGTTAGTCTAACAGACTAGTTATGGGAATCCTGAAGAAACCATTTTCACTGAAAGGTAGCATGCTATATAAGATAAATAAATATTATCACTTATATTAAATACTGACTCATACTCTGATAATATTGAAAGAAAAGCAGACTTTTATACTTTCAAAGAAAAATCTCAGTAACAGTCAACAAAAAATGAGGTAAAAATGTTTGCATTAAATGCATGCTAATTTTAAAGTTCATTAAATAAAAAATCTAACTGTATTTGGTAATCCTTGTTCTTTTGTAAAATAAAAAATCATGAAGCTTCATGAAACATAGCATGCAGATGATAAGGTTTGCTTTCTGTACTCAACAGGAACTACTAATCTGAATCAGGCCCAATGAACACAGGTTCCCCTAATTCCCTTTTTAGAAAAACTGGCACAGCAATTTTTTTTTTGCTAATGGAGTTTGGAAACCAATTAACAAAACGGGCCCATATGAGGTATATGTAAATGTGATTTTTTATAACCAAAGGGACTGAAGACTAGGAGAACTATGAGAAACTATGGAAATTTATTTGTGATTTTTTTTAAAAAAATATCAGATCACATATAATGTAAATTCCTCCCAATTTATTGATTTATGTCCTTGTGATCCAATTCAAATTGCAAGCTCAGATCAAGAAAACTGAGTCAGATAATGGACTAACACAATTGACACAATGGTCAATGCTTCATCAGGTTATTACAAAAAAGGCATATCAAGCGCAATAAAGCCAGTAAGGATATGCAACAGGTAAATTCCAGCAGTCATCTTGAGATATGCTTTTTAAAAGTCTACTAAGAATTAAAGTAACCTTGTTTTTAAAAATGTTAAGGAAGTTGGAATATTCAACCATTCAAAATGTATTAGCTAGTTGATAATAGGAAAAAAGTGCATGAGAAACCATAGTAGAAGCAGTAATGTCCAAAATAAACACTTATTGGTGGGTCTGGGAGGCACATTTCTACATTGTGCTTTGCTGTTCTGTCAGCAGCATATAAACTGAAACAATCATTCCAGCTATACCATATATCATATTTCAGACCAGAGTGTCTGTATAACCACAATTGCAGTCAATGACTTTGTTGCAGTAGACTTGGAAATGAGAGGTAAAAGATCTCCATTTACTCTCCACAACTAAGTTCAGCAACAATTCAATCATGCAGAAGATACCATCAAATATTTCCTTTGGTAACATGGTTTACAGTGGCTCCCCTCTTAAATGGAATGCATGTTTAATTAGTAATTTTTCTTGCTCTGAGTCTCTTTTAGACAATAAATAAAAATCAAAGAAAAGAGTGAAAAATGAGAAAATGCTGAAATCTAATGGGAAATATCAGCAGAAAAACAAAAGAAACGTCATCTTATTGTGGTTAGCATGCTCCATTACACTTGATGGGGAAAGGAAAAAAAGAATGACCAAAGTTTGCCTTTGTTTAAATACATATAATTACAGTGAAGCACCTGTGCAATCTTGCTGCACCTCTTTCCCAAGACTTATGTTTTTAGATTTACCACCAAAGGGAAACCATAATAAAATTAACATTATTATTATGTACAAAGGAGATCAATGGTGAAGTATTCTTTCTGTCAGCACAGGAGATACACAGGATTCAACAAACACTTGATCAGATTAAAGAGTAAGAATCTTTCAGGATATAACAAAAAGAGTGCATCTAAATTACTCTACAAACCTGAGGTGTTGTGGATTTTTTGCTATATGCATCCCCGTTCCTTTCTGGTTCGTTGGTTTATTTTCATTCTCTAGAATTTTTTCTGCCAAAATTTGATAGCACAGTTTTCAATCATCATGGGGTAGAAAAATACAACATTTATAGTATAAGTCAGGGTGCATAGGCCTTTGAAATAACAACTATTGTTGATGTTTACATGGCATGTTAGGTCCTGAAAACTGTAGGCCTCAATAAAAAAGTGAGTGGGATCTGAATAATTTTTTTAAAAAAAATTAAATGCAATGTATTTTATTTTTATCTCCTTTTTCAAAATAAAAATAATAATTCAGTGATGGTATACATGGCTACCTCAGGTTGTGGATCTCTGATCTAAGATCTAAAATAAGATTAATATAATTTGAAAAACTAAATGTAAATCTCATCATATTCTCCAATAATCAGGAAGAGAAAATCTTACCCCTTCCCATGTGCCTGAAGCAGTTCTATTTATTTTACCCAATCCACTGGAAGACTTACTCTCTTTCCCAAAGCGTAAAAATGCCCCTGGGGCACTAAATAGTTGCCATCTCTCAACCTTCATGATTACAAGAGCAATTTTATGGAACTCGTAAATGGATTGATAAACATGTAGCTGTTCAGGTATATTTGAAAGTAAGGTTTGTCAGGTTTTCTTAAAAGCTTCAATAAATCCTGAATTCCAGATTTTTAAAGTTTGATTTATTTAGATCAAAACACACCATTTTTTTTAAAAAAATCTACCCTCTTAAAATAATGTTTTTTTTAAAGTCTGTCCTCAAAATTCACATCCTTTCACATATAGATAAGAACTTAGAAACCACATTCCTAAAATTAAAAAATAAAATAAAATTTGATGGTTAAATGAAGGTTTTTTCAGTTGTGATGGTAATGTGGACATTAGAAATTCAAGACAGGTTTGGAGAAGATGGGGCACTTCCTCCTAATATAATCTACTATGAAAAATTGTGGTATTAGAGAGATAAAATGACCTCAGATTTCCTGTATCAGGAATGTCTGTAACACCTGCTCACTCTGAACATAAGGAAGTATTTTCAGTAGGATGTACTAGCAAATGAAAAGTCAAAATAACAGAGTGGAGTAGCCCATATCAAACCTATCCATGATCCACAAAACATTTAACAGTGGAGATGCACAGTAATCAACAAGTTCCCAAGCGGGTATTATGAATCTCCTTTCTGGGGTATTTGCACAGCTGCCAGATGGCGGAGTGTATCCCATTTCTGTCTTGTGATTTTATTTTAATTTTTTGCATTTAAATTGCTTGAGTGCTACAAGCATGGAATTTTTCCACAGTGCATGTTCAAATACACACTATATGAAAAGTTTCTGTGATCATATATCCATGAATTAAAATCTCCCGGGCGAACAGATTGTTTTCAGAGGATCTTGTAAAATGTATCAGCAATATATCCTTTGTCTAGCTTTCATATCAAAGATGATGAAGATCCCAAATCAATCCACTGTTGATAACAGCTTCTTCACTAAATGTAATTGACAATAATTTAATCTTATATATTAGTCTAATTCAATTGGTAGATATGTTTAAAAAAATAGCTCAGTTTCTTTCATTGCATACCAAATCTAACATTTCTTTTAATTTCTTTTTCAAGGCATTTATAAGGCTAAAATGCTAAATGATTTATCTGGTACATAGAGTAGATATGGGGATAAGGGTCTCATTTCTAATAACTTGGGACTGGCAACAAATTGAAAACAACCTATCTTTCTATAGAGTGCCTTCTTGAATTGCAAAAGGACTCACTAGTTTTCAGCATTTGAAAACCAATGATGGAAGATTTTGCAGTGATAAAAACAGAAATAACAAGTTCAAAACAGTCTAATTCCTGATAATAGAGCTTCCTACAGAAATCATCTACCATCTTAAATTTTTTTAAATCATCAACAGAAGTGTTTGGATGGAATCTGTTTGGATAACTGGATTTTCTTAAATGTTGTTCTCTTATCTCTGCTGCCATTTCTTTAGCAGATTAATTGTATATATAGCATATGCCTTGCACTAATTGTCTGGGTGTATGATCTTCCTCCCCCACTCCCTTTCTGCCTGACATGGCAAAATACCAGGCAATTTTTCATTTGCTACCATCCATTATGGCATCTTTTCTAAGTACAGAATGGGAGAATAATCAATAGTTCTACTGTAAATTTCTGTAAAGTAACCTGGGGACTTGGGATAGTGCCAAGCAACTCTATCAATGTTTGAACGTTATATACACTTAATGGGTATGTGCAGTATTTAAAAGAACACTCAATTACCTCAAGTACAATCAGAAGCTCATTTTGCGCAGCTTTTGCACTTAAGTAGACCCATTCTGCAATGGATCTCACTCCATTCATATTGTTTTGAAGTCTTGCATCTGTTTGCCTCCTTAATCCAATAGCTTGTTAATCTACCATTAGTTGAATATCCTATTAAGCCCCAAATTTCATTCCAACTCATAAAGAAAATGTTGTATAGTTGCATGGAAAACATGGATATAAAAAGATACATTCAAAGGCATTTGTGCTTAAAACTCATTATTATACCATTGTTGCTAAATATTGCCTCCAACCCCCAAATTGTATTTGTAGGAAGTTGTTTGTAAATGACAGACTGGAGTAATTTTTTATTTTGTTTGTACTTTTGAAAACAGACTTTACTAAATTCTGTAATTCTAACATATATATTTACAAGAACTGAATGCATCAATCTTCATGTAAATAAGTATGATATATATGGGATGGTAGAAGGGATATTAACTTTGGATATCAGTATTTTTATATTTAATGTGTTTCTTGTACTTGTAATGAATTAGTCTTGAAGTTCTGGAATTACTTTCCACTTGTTGTTCATGCCATGCTAATATCACAAGATATTATGCACATTAAAATAATTTATTTCAAACAAACTGTATACTAAGATTGTCAAGTTCAATCAGAGAATCAACAGCTATGAATTTATAAGGAATAACTGAGCATTTTTATAATGTTAACAATATAGTTCTGCAGAACATTTACTTTGCATATAAAATAAATTATCAAAACAGGTGATCTACCATTCTATCTCTTTCAACATCCATAGCAAGTTCAAAATTGAAAATCATGGTTGTTATCAGTTCTATATATTGATAGTAATATGTTAATGAAATACAGACATCAAAAAAGTCCTGGCTTCATCATGAAAGCCAGCTGGGTGACCTTGGGCCGTTCTCTCTCAGCCCAACTCACTTCACAGGTTTGTTGTTGTTGTGGGAAAAATAGGAAAAGGTGTGTTGGTTATGTTTGTCACTTTGAGTTACTAATAAAGGGATATAAATGAATGAATGAATAAATAAAATAGCCAAATAAGTAAACACTTTAAAATGACACTTGGAAAATTTATGCTGATGATGTTTATTTCCAGTAGATAATAACAAAAAGTGAAGTTCCAATATACCAGTTTCTTATCAGATTCAAGTTGTAAACAGTTGCTTATAAAATCTGGTGCAATGTCTTTAGATAGAAATCATTGCAACATTCTTTTAAAAATAATTTTGTGTGTCACTGGCATATTTTTTAATTCATGTTCTTTGTGACTTTAAGAATTCATTTAATCAGCAAAGAATGTGTCACAACCACATTCTCCAGGAGTAATACCAACCACAATTACACTTACATGTGAGAGATGCCTGAAAGGTAACAGCGATGTTTTGTGAGAAAAATGTGTTAATTGCAATACCCTGGGATATGAAAATGAGGAAAAAAAATCAATAGCACAAGTTTCACAGTAAACTGTATGTGGAGAGCTAATCACATAAGAAAGAGAATTTGTTCCCTGTCTGCAAGGCATAGAAAATGAAGAAAAGCCATTAATAATAATAATAATAATAATAATAATAATAATAATAATAATAATAATAATAATAATAATATTCAAACATTGCCAGAGCATTGATAATAATAATAATAATAATAATAATAATAATAATAATAATAATAATAATAATAATAATAATAATAATAATAATAATAATAATTATTATTATTATTATTATTATTATTATTATTATTATTATTATTATTATTATTATCATCATCAATGCTCTGGCAATGTTTGAATATTTCCACTTCTCCAGCCTTCTTCCAGTTTGAATGAAACTGTCCATTATATCTCAATATTAATGTTGAGATATAATTAATTACTCTTTCTTTCTGATGAAACAGCATTTTAAGTACATGAATTTGCCCCAGCAAAACAACTTCACTGCCCACTATGCTATATATTATCTTTCTACACACAGTGCAACTCCTTCTTTTCATCAGCCATATGCTGAAAGTTTTAAGATTCCTATGACTCATTGCAAAGGAGGGAGGTTTCCATTACAGCCAGATGTGAGAATAGAAGCAGAATGAAGGGCTTCCAATAACTTTAATGAAAGCTCAGGATACATTGAAACCTAGACCCAAACCTGCACCTAAGTTTATCTATTCCATATAGGGTGGCTGTCGGAGGCTATGGAAATCAGGTCACTAGAGTTTTGACAATTCATTTTCAGTAAATCCTGGATGAGTAATTCATTAGATTACATACATCATAAAAATGTATTGTTTAATTTATAATTGCACATTTCCATCCCAAAAGCTTTTATATGTTCTTGGCAAACTGAAAACATTGACACAAGAATTTATGTGATTGATTCCTACTACAAAGACACAATTCTAAGCATGCACAAATAGTAAAATGAGCACTAAGAATGCAGAAAAGCTACCAATTAAGGAAATATTTTTGCTATTTAGCCTTTTCCCTCTGTTGTGAATATTCTCCTTTTGAATTACAATAAATATTGCTTATACTACACTTAGGCATTACTTGTGGTATTAATAAAAGAAAATGGGGCAAAATCTACAGTCTGTTGGACCAATAAATAAAGGAATAACATGTTTTATGTTTTGAGCATAGTTCTGAAAAGCTGCAACAAAACTGCCTGAGTTACATGTGCTGATTATTTGATTTATTAAAGTTGGGCATCTGCCTGAAGGGACATGCTTCATCTGAAAAGACTGAACAGTGCACATTAGAAAATCTCTTCTTTTTTGGCTGTGGAGCAAGAGCAATTTCTTTTTCTCCTATGGAAAAAAATTCTAGGGAGAAGAACAACAAATGAAGTTTGTTACTGAGTTTTAGCTGGGAAAAAAACAACAACACAATTTAGCCTCACACCATGATTTTCCCTTAGGCTGTTCCACATAGGAAGTTGTTTGCTGATTCAATCCACTGGATATTCTCAAACTTCATGAGAACTATGGCATTTCACAGTCTTAAAGTAGACCAGGGCTGTCAAACTGCTGGGCTGCAGGCCGGATGTGTCATGGTGAAACTGCACCCACCCTATTACTGGCAACGGGGAAAAAATTACGATACGTGACACGTCATGTGACGTTGCGAGTTTGACACCCCTGAAGTAGATGGTGAAATCATTTGGTGAATAGCCAGTATAAAATCCATGTTTTTAATGGGACCAATTGTTTTAGACACTTCTCTGCTAAATGTTTTCAACAACATTTCTTCCAGATATATATTTGCATCCCTGTTTCCTACATGCATTGTTGTTTCTTAGGTCATAAGTATACTAAACAAAACCAGAAAAGACACAAGGATGAAATATTGAACAATAGCATTTATTGTTTGCATGAAGACAGTGACAAGTGAAACCTTCCCAATTATCTGAGAAATTTAAGATTCTGTTCTGTAATCCTTAAAGCTATTCCCAGTCATCTCTAGCTACAACAGCTATATGCAAATTATTTAGAAAACTACTGGCTGCACAATGCCGACATGCTACCCTTTTATCATCACAGCTTGCCGGTGTTAATAAAACAGAAAAGGAAAGGTAAGTTGATGGCTTTACTGAGCTCATATTGGTATCTACTATGGAAGGATTTTTGTTTCTCCATGTCTTCTAGAGAGTGGGTCAGTGAGTGGTATAAAGAATTCATTTGCATACGTCTATTGCTACGTATAGTGACCATTGATTGAACCATGCTATATTTTGCATGTCTTTTCAGTTTAGAAGAAAGATGATTTCAAGATGAATGGTGATACTGGCGAAGTGCTAAAAGATAAAGATGAACATCCATAGTCTCCATATTCAAAAAGAGGAAGATAGGGAACAAATACCCTAGGAATAAATATAATCTGGGTAAAACAGATTGTCAAACAACTTTTTCACAGGCACTTAGAAAAGAATGTGACCATTATCAGAAGTCAGTGCTGGTTTGCCAAAAACAAATCTTACCAGATGAAATTTATGTCTTTTTATACAAGTATGCAATTTGGTAAGGCAATGGTATACTGTGGATATTGTGTTTTGTGATCCCAGTAAAATGTTTGACAATGTCTCATAGCCATGCTTGTAAACCAAATGGATACATATCTTCCATTTGCAACTAGATTTGCAACTGGTTGAAGAGCCACACTCCACATTTGCATGGAAATGGTTCTGAATTATTCTGGAGGAAAAGATGAAAGTGCCCCAGGCCTCATTCAAAGACCATGTAATAATTCTGTAATTAACCTAGGGAAGGAATGGAAAGCAGGCTTATGAAATTTGGAAACTACAGGACAAAACCACAATTCAGAATAATTTTTAGAAATTTGAACATTGCACCAAATTCAGTAGGATAGTACTGGAGTGTGACAAGTTTTAATCCCTTCTCCTAGAAGAAAATAAAATGAATAGGTATAATGTTAGGTAAAACTGGTTGGCAGCAATGCATATATGAAGGATCTAAGAGGATTAGTGTACCAACAGCAGAACATAAGCAAGCATTGTAGTGCAACAAATGTCCAATGCACTCTTGGACTGCATTAACAAAAGCATTTTGTCCAGTTCATTGAAGGTAATAGCTCTACAATACTCTCTGTGTTAGTATGTCCATTAAAGGCAAAAGGAGGAGACAACAGAGCATGTGACAGTGTCATCAATGCAGTGGACATGAGTTTGGGCAGACTCAGGAAGACAGTGGAGGACAGGGTGCCTGCGTGCTATGGTCCATGGGGTCACCAAGAGTTGGACGTGACTGATGACTAAACAACAATAAAAAGTACTATGTCCAATTATGGGCACAATATTTTAAAAAGGACATAGAGAAGCTATGAGGGAAGCTGGGTTAAATTTGCTGGGCAGGTTTGGCTTGCAGAAGAAAAATCTAAATGAAAATATAATAATGATTTAAAACTATCTGCAATGATCCTCAACTGAATGCACAAAGATCAATGAGTTGAATTACCTGATATTAAGAGTCGTTTAACTGTGAGATATATATATATATATATATATATATATATATATATATATATATATATATATATATATATATATATATATATATATATATATATATATATATATATATATATATATATATATATATATAAATATACTGTATATGTATACACACACACACACACACACACACACACATATATATATATATATATATGTGTGTGTGTGTGTGTGTGTGTGTGTGTGTGTATGTATATGTATATGATGTATGTATACACACACACACACACACACACACACACACAGAGCACTGCTGGATTTCCCTTCACTGGAAGATTTCAAACAGAGGGTACATAGATAGGTAGAAAGCAAAAGGAATAATGAAAGAAATGTGCATTGTGATACTTGAGCCGAACCCATCACTTATGAAATTGTGTTCGACATCAGAGACGTATAAAAGAATCTGTGTATCATGATATCACAATATATATGCTTAATTTACTCTCCACCACCACAGTTGTGGATTATAATGGATACCTATGCCTAACCTTTTACTTAATCTAAGCTTTTAGTGAATTCCTATACAAAGCATGAAGCTGAATAGCTGACTTATACTATAAGGAAATTATTGGGTTTTTAGCTATGGTGTTGACAGATGAAATTTGTTTTCTGGGATCATGGACTTTGCTATCTGAAATAATGGATTGTTGATGTTGGATTGATTATACTTTCCACAAGGAAATCTGGCCAAGGTATGGAAAGTTTGATCAAGAGAGCTTTATTGAATTTTCTGGGTGTTGTAAATGAAAACTCTGAGGTTAGATGCTCTGATAAAAATTTGTGAACTGTAGAAGGAAGTGTGAATTTTGCCATAAAGGGACCTATTAAACTGTACACTGACAAATAAAGAAGAAAAGTTGAGGGCCTTCATTTTTATAAGATATGGATATTAAATAATAGAAGTTTGGTCTTTTGGAACAGGATGGTGAGTATGAATCAATAGGCATAAAAGATACAATTTATTCAAAATGAATAAGTACAAGAGGATGTAGAAATAAGTTGTTCGCATCTTGTTAGAAGGTGAAAAAAATGTTAGTTCTGTTAAAAAAAACCCATCTGGGCAGGATTAAATGAAAGAATAAAAACAATATTATTGATTGCATGATGTGTGATAGGAAAGACTGCAGAGGTGACTAATGGTTTCTGAAAGTGAATTGAGATTTTTCAAATAGGCATAAAATAGTATGATAGGGAGCTTTAATTATCCTGACATCTATTCAGAGGCAAAGTCTTCCAAGCATGGGCTTTCAGGAAATTCCTGATTCGTTTTGCTGATAGCTAATGAAACAAGTGGAGGAATGCACACACAAAAAATCAGCTACACTTGATATGATTCTAACTAATGGAGAACATTTATTTGAGGAAGTAGATGTAGCTGGAGTTCTTGCTCTAAGGGAAATTAGAGCTGAATGTATTCAAATGTGAATTTTAATCTCCAAAAAGCAAATTTAAATAAACTCAGAGCATTAAGTAGAATTTCATGATTGGACAAGAGGCTTAGAATATGCATGAATCCTAAAAATGAAATCCTAAAAGATGATTGCAAACCATTCCTGCGAAAACTGAAAAATATATATATATAAATAAAAAAATATAAAAGCCAATATGGCTACATAGAAACATGACTGAACATCTGAAAACAAAGGCACATTTAGGAAGTGGAAAAAAAGATTGGTCACCAAAAAATCAAAGATAGCCTAGAACTGTTTTGTTAATGTGGCTATTAACACAAAGAGATCCTGTGAGGAAGAGATGTGATAAATAAACAAGCAAAAAGAACTGTGATGCCAATTGCTCAGTATACTGCACATTGAACAATTTTGACAAGTCACTTTCTATTTGGCCTCAGTTTCTTTCTGAGAAGTGGATTTGTGTTTCACAACTAGACATTGTGAAGATGAAGCTTAAAATTTAAACAATGGGCAGGGAACATTCTAATCCAATGCTAGATAACATCATATATTTATTAAGAACAAATCTTGATTGATAAACTTCATAAGAATATTGTGGAAATGATGTAGTCATATCTTGATTTCTGCAAAGCTTTTGATAAATTGCTTTTTTCATATTCCTATGCCAAAACATAATTTGTTTCATCATAGCTTCATAAACACCCACAATCATTAATAATGCTAATACACAATCTATAAAGCTTCTATAAAGATCAGAAGGTCGGCAGTTTGGCGGGTCGAATCCCGAGTGCCGCGTAACAGAGTGAGCGCCTGTTACTCGTCCCAGCTTCTGCCCACCTAGCAGTTCGAAAGCACATAAAAATGCTAGTAGAAAAATAGGGACCACTCCGGTGGGAAGGTAACAGCGTTCCGTGCGCCTTTGGCGTCTAGTCATGCCGGCCACATGACCACGGAGACGTCCTCGGACAAGCGCTGGCTCTTCGGCTTTGAAACGGAGATGAGCACCGGCCCCTAGAGTCGGAAACGACTAGCACGCATGTGCGGGGGAACCTTTACCTTTACCTATAAAGCTTCTAATAATATGCTCAGCTGAGTTCTCACTGTAAAAAAAGGGCATATTATTAACTATGAAAAATTAAAGTGCATATTATTAGCTCTGAATCATTTAAGTGATAGGTGGGAGAGATAGTGGAAAGGCTGAGAAAAGAATGGGAAGGATATTGGTAATCAAGAGATGGTGGGCAGGTCAGTTTATTTCTTAAATGACAAATTAGTCTAGGTGGAAAGACATATGGGAAGAAATGTTCCAATTCCTTGAATGAGACTCTGCCTCAATTAATTTATTATGAAGGAGAGTGGAAAATTTGTCTCACTGATTCCGTATTTGTCTCAGACAAACATTAAAGATACTTTACTGAAAGTTCTTGCTTCCTTGATCTTGCCATATACATTGGGGCTGGACATTAGAAAACAAGAAGGGAGGTTTTGTTAACATAAGTAAGAGTGGTTATGTTGGAAGATCTACAGCCTGAAGCTCCAAGGCCATATGTGGCGGTTGAAATTCTATTCTATGGTTTCTAGAAATCTTCAAAAGTATTTGCTCAAAGTCTAATTTTAATAAGATAAAAGGGAGAAAACCTAAAACCTGCATTACTGATTTTTTTAAAAAATAATTTATTATAAATAGAAATTAAATCAAATCAAATCTGGTTTTCTACTAGACCAATAATCATTTTCCAGAATTGATATTTGTCTGAGGTTATGTTTTTTTAATAAATGCAAAGCCTGAAGGAAGCTGTTGACATCTAGTATCTTTTAACTGAGAGAAAACTTTAAAATCTCTGTGTTGATTGACAAGTATTTCAGTGTTTTAAACATGGTATCTCTGTAAATTTTATAAAAGCATGACTTAACAAAAACCAAACTACTGGTAGTCCTCAATTCATGACCACCATTGAGCCCAAAATTTCTGTTGCTAAGTGAGACATTTGTTAAATGAGTTTTATGATCTTGCTTGCCACAGTTGTTAAGTTGTTAAGAAATTCAAGGTGCTGGTGATGACCTATAAAGCCCTACATGGCTTGGGTCCGGGATATCTGAGGGAACACCTGCTGCTGGCATCAAGTTCCCTTCGTCCAGTGCGCTCCCACAGGGAGGGTCTGCTCAGGGTGCCACCGGTAAGAGATTGCCGGCGGGTAACACCCAGGGATAGGGCCTTCTCTGTGGGGGCGCCTGCCCTTTGGAACCAGCTGCCAGTGGAGCTGAGGACTGCCCCCGACCTCCGTTCATTCCGCCGGGGCCTGAAGACCTGGCTCTTCGAGCTCTCTGGCCCAGGCTGAGGACTAATTTATTTTAATTGGGGTTTTATTTATACAGGGATAAATTTAATCTTTTTTAAATTCGGTTTTTAACTTTTGTATTTTTGGTTTTTAATTACCCTGTAAACCGCCCTGAGTCCCTCGGGAAAGGGCGGTATATAAATGTAATAAAATAAATAAATAAATAAATAAATAAATTACTGCAGTTGTTAATAACATGGTGGTTTAGCGAATCTGTCTTCCCCATTGACTTTGCTTGTAAGAAGGTTGCAAAAGATGATCATGTGGCCCCAAGACACTACTGCTATCATAAGTATGAATCAGTTGCCAAGAGACTGAATTTTGATCACATGACCATGAGGATGCTGCAATGGTCATAAGTGTGAAAAATGATCATAAGTTACTTTTTTCAGAGCTATTGTAACTTTGAATGGTCACTAAATAAACTGTGGAAAGTTAAATATTCCTTAATATTTGTAGGCAAGGAAAAAATGGGTTATAAGACTTACTGTTGAACAAATCTTCCATCAGGTCTTAAAATTCTCTTTGGAAAGATTTACAGCTTGAAAAGTTTTGATTTTTATGATGGGAGAAGCTACTGTATGTTTATATTTGCAAATTATATCTGCAACTTTCATATTAACAACTGAAAGAAACCTTTTGAAGTGGGAATTCACATTAAATAGTGACTGGTACCTTTCATGGAAAAAAAATGTTTGACTGCAGTTGTAAAGAATTGTAGCATTTTGCCACACAAAAATATTTGCTCTTGGATATCATATTACTGTAGACAGAATTAGAAAGTCCAACCCACTTAGGAATTTGTGACTGAAGCTCCTCACCTTGTAGATTGTGCCATGACAGCCTTTGAGGAGGAAAAGTAATAGATTAGTTTTCATATTAAAGGTAAAGGTAAAGGTTCCCCCGCACATGCGTGCTAGTCGTTTCCGACTCTAGGGGCCGGTGCTCATCTCCGTTTCATAGCCGAAGAGCCAGCGCTTGTCCGAGGACGTCTCCGTGGTCATGTGGCCGGCATGACTAGCACGGAACGCTGTTACCTTCCCACCGTAGTGGTCCCTATTTTTCTACTTGCATTTTGACGTGCTTTCGAACTGCTAGGTGGGCAGAAGCTGGGACGAGTAACAGGCGCTCACTCTGCTACGCGGCACTCGGGATTCGACCCGCCAAACTGCCGACCTTCCGATCGACAAGTTCAGCGTCCTAACCCACTGAGCCTCTTTTTTTGTATCAGAAATAGCAAACATTCCATTTGGAACTCTTACTCTGGAATATTTACAGGATGTTGTGGGGGAAAAAGTCATGTTACATTTTATTTCACAAAAATATTATTCCATTATCTCAGAGAATGGATGAAATATCTAAAAGAGAATGGCAAATAATAACTCTTACTATTTGCTTAAAATGTGAATGGAGCACAATATGAAAGAGATTATTCTATGAAAAAAACCAAGTGAATAAGGAATTTTTGCAAGAACTGTGCAATTATGACTAACGTCTGTTAGTGGTTTGGCCTCCAGATTGAATTTAACAGTTTTATAAACAATTGTGGGTTTCTATTAAATTCTGATGTTTAACTTTTTTGTAGAACATGGGTAGAAGTAAATATACAGAGTTGATGATGAGTCCGATCAAGTCACTTACTTTTAATAAATGTTTCACTTTTGTCTGTGGATTCCAGAAATGAATATTCATTAATGTTCTCATGATTGGCCATGAGAACTGTGGAGAGACTGATAAGTTCATGATGAACTTCCTTTTTATTAAAACAAAATATGTAAACAAAACTAGAAGAATTTCTTTCACCCTTACAAGCACAAAACTGATCAAAGAAAAAAAAGGAGACATATGATGTTGGATGAAACTATACCAGCCACAATTAAGGGGAACTTAAAGTAAAATAATACATCATTTTTTTTCTCTTTCAGCAATCCTTAAGAGTGATGACCCTTTATTATGGACATCTGCAAGGGCAGGTTTTCTGGAGAGCAAAGCCCTCTACATCCCTGAAATCACATTCTTATTTTTCTCTCATCATCCTTTCAGATACATGGTTTATTAAGCAATCAGGAGCTGATAACTGAACATCCTCCCGGTGGAAGGGACCTATAGCACTGACTCTTTAAGATCTACTTTTAGCAATAGCAATAGCACTTAGACTTTTATACCACTTCACAGTGCTTTATAGTCCTCTCTAAGCAGTTTACAGAGACAGTATATTGCCCCCAATATCTGGGTCCTCATTTTACCAACCTTGGAAGGATGGAAAGCTGACTCAACCTTGAGCTGGTGAGACTTGAGCTGCCGAACTGCTGGCAGTCAGCAATCAGCAGAAGTAGCTGCAGTACTGCATTCTAACCACTGTGCCACTTAGGCTCATTTTGGCCACTTTTCACTTTTCCCTGCATGAAAAGTGTCTGTTACATAAAGTGAAGCAAAGACTTTAGGATGGTCTATCTGGGTTATTTCTAATGTCAGCTCCAGTATCAGTGTTCAATGTGAAGTGAAACTCAATTGGAGTTTAGGAGAGATTTCACCTATAATGCACATCTTCTAGAATACGGTTATGAGCAAGACACTAATGCATTGTTCCTTTCCGTTTAAAATAATGAAGCAGAGAGGTCAAAATGAAAGTGGTTCTTTGACCAATTCAAGATGGAATTCCTGCAAATGCAAACTTTATAGCTGGGGAACTATCACAAAATTATCAGTTGGAGGGCGACTCACAAGCACCAGTGTTTAATGGCTCTTTTAGCTGCTTGCCTTTTCTATAAGAAAAAAGCTTGGAACTGTTGACATTTGACATTTGTGCAGTCCCTCCCCCAGCTGGAATCACCTCTTAGTACTGAAAGTGAAAGGGTCAGTGAGGTGGAGTTTGAAATGTTCTGTGTGCACAAGTGAGAGGTCTTGAGGGCAGGAATATAATTGGAGCAATGATGTGAAACAGGCTTCATAGATATATAATAGAAAGCAGGTTTATTTATTTGAAATACATTCTAGAAGTACGTAAAGCCTACATCCCATAGCTTTAGAAAACAGGAAGTGAAAGAATTGTTTATATCCTGTTTTGTTAATTCCACTCTGTCATTCATTCTGTCTACACTTTCAAATGGACTTTCCAAATTCATGAGTGGGTATTGAGACCACACTAAGTAATTTTGCCTCCTGGTTTAGTGCACATGATATAACATATACGTATCACAGCTTCTCTTCTGAAGTCTGTATGGACTATTCATACATTACCATGCACATATATGCAGAGGTTTAATACAACTACTTTAAAGAAAGTAGTATAATAAAGCAGTTGTGGGTTATTTGAGATATCTGAGAGTATAGAGTTGGAATGTGTTTTGGAGGTCATCTAATTCAACTCTCTGTTCAAATTAAGATCTAATGTTTTTAAGAAAGGTGACTATTCAAGTCTATTGAAGACTTCTACTGATCAGAGGTCTTGTTGTCTGATTATGTATTTAAAGTACTGTTAGGAATACCTGCATAGGTATATGATTTTTGACATTAGAATATAGATCTTGGGGAAAGAAGTGAACATTACGAGCTGAAGTCTCTTCACCCTGGATCAACAATATGAAACTTATCTATTCTGGGATAGTGTATTTACAGCATATTTTAGGTCAGGTTGGCTATTATAACAGTATAATAATATCATCATATTATATCACTTTGATGTTGATTACAAATCAGATTTTTATATATCATTTCTGAAGGTAAATATGCATTTATTGTGCAAAGTAGGGATGAGGAAAAGTAGTATCAATCTCTTTAATGTTTGGAATCTTAAATTTACTTTGTGTCATTTTCATATCAAATTGCACTTTTTAGTTTTTAATTCAAATTTTTGTTTACTTTTACTTTATAAATTTTTGCATATAATTTTTACACACACACACAAATAAAGACACACACTAAATATGTGTAATTTTTTTCCTGATATGTAATTTTGGGGTGTATTTTAATATGTATGTGGGCATCGAATGCCCACACAGAGTACTAAAATGCAAATTAATTTTTACTTTGCATATTGATTCAAAATAGAGACATTTTGCCTATTCCGAAAAACAACAATCATTTCAAGGCAAGATACTATAGTCAAGGCATGGATGACATTTTTGGATCTTATATAATGTTTATGGTTTTCTTTAATTACACTAAAATACATATGCATTTTTTAAATTTTGGTACCATGTAGTAGTATCTGAAGATTTAACCCAATATATATTTATTATAAGCCACAGAAACACTGAATTGTTTGGAGCAAAGTGAGGTAGAGTGAGAAAACCTTGCAGTTATTTGTTTTCTGCCTCATTGACAGCATGAGAAAAAGTCTAGTTGGCAATTGTGGTAGGAAAACATTTCTGGAGGTGGCTGACATGAAAGATTTCATGCTTCTGATGCATTTTTTTATTCTTCATAGTTGAGTTAGAAGGAAACCCTCATTTGATTTGTCTGGTAGACTTAAAGTCTGCAGAAAATACCACAGTTATTTAAAGCAGAATCAAAATGTATGCATTTGCCAAGACATGGGTCAAATGAGGTTGCTAATAGCCATTCAAAGGTGATTGTAAATTTCTACTGCTTTTCACACAGACTTCTAAATTGTAGAATTACACAGATACAAGAAGAATATTTCTCAATCTAATCTAATCTAATCTAATCATCTAATCTAATCTAATCTAATCTAATCTAATCTAATCCAATCCAATCCAATCCAATCCAATTTATTTTTGTGAATAAGAACATTTTTATTGTGGAAACAAATACAATATCATAATAGTGCAGATTAAATATTTAGCAGTATAGAAGACACTTACAAGTCATCTTCATATTCCTTTGTTGCATGTGTGTGGCTCTACATGTTCAAGAATGAAAAATGAGGAACCTTTATTTGCATCTCTCCCTTTTTCTTTTTATTGAATCCTATCTCAATATATATATATTTTCTGTATTGTTTTTTCTATATCTGTCTGGATTCAGGGTTGGATACCAGATGAAAATTGTACTGGTTGTTCTAGTTGATGACTTTGTTGGCACTTGGATGGAGGGAGTGCACACCTATTGGTTCTTAAGGATGTCTTGTGAAGGTTGGGAGTTGAAAGCACTGTGTTAGAATAGTTCCACACATTCTGAAATTGATGCTTCCAACTGACAATTGTACACGATGATTCCAAGATTCCTCTCGCAGATACTACTGTTGAGCCAGGTGTCACCTATTCTGCACTTGTGCACTTGATTTCTCTTGCCTAAATGTAAAACTTCACTTTTCTCTACATTGAATTTAATTTTGTTATATAGGGCCCAGTGTTCAAGTCTGTCAAGATCCCTCTGTTATCTTGAACCTATCTTCCTGGCTATTGCTGCCAGTTTTGTGTTATCTGCAAATTTGATGAGTTCTCATCTGAGTCATTGATGAAGATACTAAATGTTGAGTTCTGACAGACGAGGACTCAGAGTGGTTTAACAATGAACGAGTTTATTGAATACACAAAGTCAACTGTCAACTGTCAAATGTTGCAACCTTTTATAGGGGAAGTGTTTGAACTGTATCCAATCAATGGAGCTTATTTTCCCGCTCCTCGGTTATTGCAACCAATGATTGCACCAGGATCTCCCGCTCAAACCCTGCTATTCTGCAATCAGCTAATTCCCTTATTAATAACTATTTACATACACAACACCCCTTACCCCCCAGTTGTTGTTATTTCTTTACAAAGTCCTTTAAATATTTTGGTGGCCTATGTATTCTAGAAGGGTATCTATTACTCTGGCTGCTAGGCCCCCCTTTTCCTGATTGACTGCTTGGCTGTTTGTCTGTGTTGGACCTAGGCTCTGGGTTACTCGACTCTGATGTTTCCCTGTTGCTGTTTTGTGCATTGGTTTGTGTTTGATACTCAGTGGTCGCTGGCCTACCTCGCAGGGGTCCCTCCCAGTCTATTTGACTAAATTGTTGTTGTTGCTGTAGGGTACCAGGGGAAAAGATGTTTTGCCGTTCCTCTACCACACTCTCTGGCATGATGTTATTACTGAACCTGGATGTACTGTTTTCCCCAAATATGCTTTGGCCCCCCTCTACTGGCAAGCACCCACTGGATCTCTTCCTCAGCTGATCTGTGTGTCTTTTACAGATCCTATTCCCTTCCCCCTCAATAGTGTACGACAAGGGGCCTAAAATCTCAGTCACCACCCCTGGAATCCATTTATCCCCTTGGCCGTAGTTTCTGGCCCAGATCAAATCCCCCACTTTAAATGTTCTGTTAGGAATGTCCAATTCAGCGCTTGGTAGAAGTCTGTCAGGGTGTAATCTGTCCAATTTGGTGGTCAGTCTCCTGCCCCACCTCATTTCAGCTGGACTTTTCCCTGTAGCAGAACATGGGGTCGAATGTTGGGCCAACAAGAACTCGGCCAGTCTCTGATGCCAGTCGCCTCGAATGATTCTTTTTAAGGCGTCCTTCGTGGTCCTCACATTCCGTTCAGCCAAGCCGTTGGTGGATGGGTGGAAGGGTGCTGATGTCCGGTGCTTAATCGAGTTGGCCTTGAGGAAATCCTGAAATTCAATAGATATGAACTGTGGCCCATTATCCGACACGATTAAATCCGGCAACCCATGAGTGGCAAAGAGGCCCCTTAATGCCTGTATGGTTCTACCAGAGGTTACTGAACTGACTGGTACTACCTCTAGCCATCTAGAGAAGCTGTCAACCACTACCAGAAATGTTAACCCTTGGAAAGGTCCAGCAAAGTCAATATGAATCCTGGACCAAGGATTTCTAGCTAACTCCCACTTATGCGTACGGATGTGTTGTTGTTCAGGCCTAGAACGTTGGCACAGATGGCAATTGGCAACACATTCCTCAATGTCCTTGTCCAGTCCTGGCCACCACAAGTGACTCCTAGCCAACGCCTTCATCCGTACTATTCCAGGGTGTCCTTCATGTAATTCTAGTAAAATGGCTGATTTGTGGATTCCTGGAATAACCACACGATTTCCCCAGAGTAAACATCCCAAATGAACTGACAGTTCATCTTTCCTTCTAAAATAGGGAATGTATTTTTCATCCGGGTTGGCGTTTGGCCACCCACTCAGGACCCAGGCCATTACTCTCTTTAAAGTGTGGTCCTTAAGTGTTGCCTCAGCTATGTCTTTAGCAGTTAGGGGCAAATCAGGAATATCCTGTAGGGATATTATTTGTCCCACAGGTGCAGGGTCTTCCTCTGTTATGTTTAGGGGCAATCTGCTAAGGGCGTCAGCATGTCCCATGTCCTTGCCCGGTCTGTATTGGAGGGAGAATGAGTATGCTGAGAGGAAAATGGACCACCTCAGCATTCTAGGCGACATTATTTGGGGAGTCTGTTTATCCGTGGTAAACAGTCCCAACAGGGGCTTGTGGTCAGTCAGTATAGTAAAGTTCCTACCATAAAGGTAGTCATGGAACTTTTTTACTCCTGCCACTATTGCTAATGCCTCCCTGTCTATCTGAGCGTAATTCCGCTCTGCTTTGGTTAGTGTACGTGAATAATATGCAATTGGTCTTTGTATTCCTTGTTTGTCTAAGTGGCTGATTACAGCCCCTACACCATAAGGCGAAGCGTCGCACGCCAGGTAAATCGGTTTGTTTTCTATAAAGTGGGTTACAGTTGATTTACTGGACAGAATGTCCTTTAAAGTTTGGAAACTTACTCTGTGTTTGTTCAGCCATTGCCAAGGAGTCTTCTTATCTAAGAGTCTGTGGAGGGGTTCTGCAATGGCAGCCTTGTGGGGCACAAACGTGTGGTAAAAGTTTACCAGGCCTAGGAAGGCCTGTAGTTCCGCCTTATTCCTTGGTTCTGGGGCCCATTTAATTGCTTTAATTTTGTCAGGGGTAGGGTGGATTCCATTTTTGTCAATCCTAAACCCCAAAAAATCAGTGGATTTAACCCCTATGCTACATTTTTCCCTTTTTAATTTCAATCCAGCCCTCCTAAATCTACCCAGTACCTGTTCCAGCCGCTCTACTAACATTTCCTCATCTTTTCCAGCTATCAGGACATCATCAAAGTAAGGGCATACTCCAGGTATGCCCTTTAAGGTCCTCTCCATCACTTCTTGGAAGATGCCAGGAGCTGCTGCAATACCAAATTGCAGTCTGTGGACTCGGAACGCCCCCTTGTGGGTAACAATTGTCTGTGCCTCTGCAGCCTCTTTTGAAACAGTCAACTGTAAGTACGCATGCGCCAAGTCTAGCTTGGCAAACATGGCGCCGTCCTGGATCGTGGCGAGGACCTGCTTCACCGTCGGGACCGGGTAAGCATGTTTTTTCATTCCAATGTTCAGGGTGGCTTTGTAGTCAGCGCAGATTCTCACATCCCCATTGGGTTTGAGGGGTGTGACAATCGGCATTTCCCACAGGCCACCCTCAACAGGTTCTAATACTCCTTGGCCTACAAGCCTGTCGAGCTCGGCCTCGATTTTTTCCTTTAGGGCGAAAGGTACCCTTCGGGCCTTAAGCCTGATAGGTTTTACAGAGGGGTCTAGGTTAAATTTAATTGGGGCCCCTTTGTACCTACCCAGAGATCCATCGAATACGTCTGCAAATTCATTGCAGACTGATTCGAGGGTCTTATTTTTAATTACTGAATTTATCCCCCCAATCCAAATGCCCAGGGCAGGGAACCAGTTAACCCCTATTAAGCTAGTCCTATGTCCCTCCGTAACTATTAATTCTAAGACCCCCTTAAATCCCTTAAATTTAACGCTAAGGCTGATCTTCCCTTTTATTTTTATGGGGCTTTTTTGGAAATCCGTTAATTGAATATTTGTTGAATTAAGTGGAATTTTCCTTCCACTTATTTGTTCGATCCTCTCAAGGGTTTCAGTGGAAATTATCGACACTGACGCCCCTGAGTCTATTTCCATTCTGCAAGGGACCCCTTGCAGATGGACTGTGATTTTTAATTTTCCTCCAGGAAAATTGTAACCTCTTCCTTGTCTCCTCCGGCTGACACGCGCCACCTCCCCTAGATTTGGCGTTTTAACCCAGGGTTTAGGGGTCTCCTTGCCACTGAAACAAGGGGTTACCTTACCCTCGGGCCACACGTCGACCTCGTGAAGGCGGTTGTCGCGAACACGGCTCCTGCAGATGGCCTGGATGTGGCCGGTCTTGCCGCATGCCCTGCACTTTGCGGTACGGAATCGGCAAGAGGCGCGGGGATGGTTGCCTCCGCAGCTGCCGCACCGGTTCTGGTTGTCCACGTCGCGCGGTCTGGTTTCGGTGTCCCGCCATGGTCGTTGTGCCCCCGTCGTTTGTCTTTGCGAAGTTGCGGGTTGTTGCCGGCGAGCAGGTTCAGGCCCCTCACTTCTGGGTTGTCTTGGCGCCAATTTTCCGAATCGCCTAGAGACTTCAGCAATATCTTCTTCCCACTGCTGGTCCACCTCCCCGCAGTCCACATAGCCCTCTTGGTTGATCTCGGACGCCGCTGCCATGCTGCTGCGGGGGGGGGGGTCGCGATACCCAGTGGACTCGTAAGTTAAAAGTTCGTCAATCACCTCCTGCAGATCGCCGGTAGGTTTGGCGATTATTCTGTTTTGTAGCTGCTCATCACGCAAGCCCAGTACTACTCGGTCCCGAATTCTTATTTCTAAATTATCGTATTTGCATCGTACTGCGGCTTCCCTGACAGCAGCGACAAATTTTTGTATGGATTCTCCCGGTCTCTGGTTCCTCTTCTCGAAGATGCGCCGCCAGAATAGTTCGGATCTTCTAGGTGTAAAGTGGACCTTAAGTTTGGCTAGGAGGTCGGCGTAAGGCACGCTTGAAACCGGTTGCGGTTGACACAGTCCGACAGCGATTCGGTAGACCGGTGTGCCACAAATCGTCAATAATGCTGCCGCTTTTTTACGGTCGTCTGTGATTCCGTTCACTAACAGGAACCCTTCGACTTGTCCGATGTATTCTTCCCAATCCTCGGGGAAGTTTGGGTCGAATTCCTTCAATGACCCGATTTGCGCCATTCGGAGAATTTATTTTTTATTCTGCCGCGGCCGCTCGGTTGACTGTGACTCGTTCTGAATTTGCCGCCTTTGCGCGACGATTCCGCCGAATCTCTGGTCTTCTGTCTATCCCACCTTCGTCGCCAATTGTTGAGTTCTGACAGACGAGGACTCAGAGTGGTTTAACAATGAACGAGTTTATTGAATACACAAAGTCAACTGTCAACTGTCAAATGTTGCAACCTTTTATAGGGGAAGTGTTTGAACTGTATCCAATCAATGGAGCTTATTTTCCCGCTCCTCGGTTATTGCAACCAATGATTGCACCAGGATCTCCCGCTCAAACCCTGCTATTCTGCAATCAGCTAATTCCCTTATTAGTAACTATTTACATACACAACACTAAAGAATACTGGGCCCAAGTCAGAGCCTTGAGGCTCCCCACTGCATACTTCCCTCCATGTAGATGCAGTTTCTTGGGTAAAAGTTTCTATAGAACAGGGCTTCCTAGACTCCACCAGATAGTTACACTTAAGGAAGGCACCTGGAGTGTGTCTTCCTATTTGACCTGGTAAAATCAGCAAATATGCTGAATATGCTCTAAATATGCTCTAAATATTCTGGCATGATGTCATTTAGGGATATAAAAGTAATATCACCTTGACCTATGCTCAGGGAAAAAACACACACACACATGGAAGCCAGTGTAGCTTGTACAGCAATTACGTAATACAAGCAAACCATAATTATCTAATTTCTTTTAGAACAGTATTCTGATAAAGGAGAATATTTGTAGTTCAGGGTAGCACTAGCAACCAACATTCAGATGGACATCAAGATTAACATCAGACCAACAATCAAGAAGTAAACAATACCCCAGTCAAGAAAATGCCATACAAGCTAACAAACAGCCCTCCAAGATCACTCTCACCAATACTGACAGGGCAAACCAGTAGAATATAAATTGAGAGCAAACCCCACTTCCTACCAGTACTGGTGATGTTACCTAGTTTGGATAATGAAACATTTGCAAGAAAACAGCCAAGGTCAGAGAGCACCAAGAACCCTCAAAACAGCACTCTGTTGATGAGTAACTGATTGTTTATTTTTAAAGGATGATTATTTAATTATTCCAAGTGCCCATTCAGAAAAGAATGTTAGACATCCAATTTTGGATCCTTTTATTTTCCTCATTCCCCATTAGTCATCAGGTATATGTATGAGAAATGCCAGACTTTTCAAAGTGACAAAAAGGATGGCATTACTTAAAGTTGTTCTAATTCTGTTTTATGTGGAAAATAGGGACATTTGACAGAATAAAGCAGTGCAAATCAAAAGAGATTCTGTTGCATAGTCATACTATAGACTTACTATTGTGGATGAAAAAATAGAATAAAGTTGGTGCTGTGTTAGCAAGAGTAATTAAGTCTGAACATGAATGTGAGGAAAACTTCACTTGTTTGAAAATGTGTTCCTCCCTGAGTAGGTAATCTATGTCTCGGCCAACACTGATGAAAACATGACATTCTCCTGAAAAACTGGTTATATACAACATTTGCTATCAGTTGAACACATTTCAAAATTGTTTGAAATATGCTTGGCTAAGATTTTTCAGGTAGCTGCTGAAATCTAATTTGTTTTGGGTTAGTGTTTAAATATTGATCTAACTCATTTTTTTTTATTTCATGCCACTCTGATCAGCATGTGAAAGTATTGGCTTGTGTGCTTGAAGAAACAGACCGAAGGCCTATGTAGCCTTTTGGTGGAAACTCAGCCTTTTGATCTTTCCAAAGGACATGATGGGTTACCGATGGCCCTTTAACCTGCTTCCACTACGACAGAGTTTACCTCCCTGTTTTTTCATATAATTTTGCTAAAATATGATTGTTCTCAATTTATTTACATTTCTTTTCATTTTTTTCAGCCAAAAACATGTACCTAGTGTGGCTTGCTGCAATTAAAATGTCAGACTAATGGGACTGAGATGGTGACAAAGATGATCAACTTATAATTAGTCTCCCTTGAATGGCCTTGACAGTGGCATTTATTGAAAAATACTAGGAAGTAACAGGGAAATGGGATCAGTGTTCATTTCCTGCATTGATGATTCACAGAAATTTTAAATGCTTATAGCACATCAGATTTTCAATGCTGAGGGGAGTGCTCCAATTCCTGAAGATGCAAGGGGTTTCATATCACATGACCCAGGGTGAATACATAGCAGTTGAAGGGATAATGCTTGATCTTCAAAATATGGCATTGAAGATGCTTATGTTGAAAAGGATAGCAGAAAGACTTGACCAACAACCTCTGGTGAAGGAAATAGTAAAAGAAACACAGAGGACCAGGCTGGACATAAAAGTATCTGTCTATCCATAGACTGTACTGTACATTCTTAAAACTCTTATCAATTAAACGGGTAGATACCTTATGCTTGTTTGACAAATAGATAATGTAAATTGTGATTTGTTGTTTGGATCTCTTTGTCCCTGTGTTTATCTGTATTTTATCCCATTTGGCTAATTAATTGCTTTTGATTTTTTAAAAATTTCTTGGTGTTTTATAAATAAATAAATAAATAAATATGAGGTTTTGTTTTTGCTAGCTACACTTAGTGGCATGTAGGCTTGCTCTGATCTGGATAAAGAGATTTACTTCTCTCTTTACTTCTCTTATCCGGCAAACAAACTTCTTTCTTTTCCTTTGCTGATGCTGAAAAAGAACAGGTGGCATTGCATGGCTTCACATTGGATTATTTAAGAAAACTACATCTAATTAGCAATGATTTCCCAGTTTTACTGTGCTAGCATTTTTTAGAAATAAATTACATAATTAATGTTATGCATTGATTCCCCATATCTATGCAGTTATAATATATACAGTTTATATTAGCAGCCAAGCTGTACCAAAGAAGCACTTGATTTTTATGTGGCCCAGGCGTGTACTTCTTACAATTTAATCAACATTCAATGTGAGCCTTTCACAAGAGAACAGTAATCCATGCTTTAAACTACATTCCTGACCTCCCTTCTACTTGTCAATAAAATACGACTAATTGAATACAACTGAATTTACTTGCATTTAATTGAGGGACTCATTAGAAAATTGGGACATTAGAAATTCCCAATTTCAGTTCAACAGTATGTGAAGGCAGGATGGACTCAACAGAACTACCTTATTTAGAGAACAATGCACCAAAAGATTTAGTATCCAATGACTCTTAGTTGGGCTCCGGAAGATGTCTGTTTTTAAAATAATTATACAGCTGTTATTTTTAGCTCAGAATATGAAAATTAACAAGACAGGAAGAGAAAGGAATGGGAAAAAATCCCTGCCAACTTTTAGGCTTCTTGCTTCTTCACATATTCTCTCCCCTTAAGTCTCTGTCTTCTGTCACAGACCAGTGGTCAGGTTAATAGCCTGAAGTAAAGCTAAATTCTACAATGACTCGATCTCACTAGCAATAAGATGTCAGAAACGGAAATAGAGAGGGGAAAAAATCTCTTTAATGATCTGTTCAATTTATCCTGTGGAGCAGCTGCTGCCAAAAGTGTGTTGCCAAGCTGAATGACAGCAGGTACTTTATACTGGAGGAAGAAGCAGCTCCTGTTTTCTTCACATATTTCTGTCTTTTTTGTTCTGGGCTTCCGCTAGGAATAGTAGATAAGAAATTTGCATGGCCTTTTAAAACTTGAAGCCTGCTTTATGTCAGTGGCTATGAGAGAGGAAAATGAGATTGGAGAAACTTGGGAGAGAGAGAGTGGGGGACAAATGCACTATCACTGGTAAAAAAATGGCTGAATTACAGGTGCAAATATTCAGTGTATGATTATCTAGGGCAGGGGTCGGCAACCTAAAAAAGCAAAAGAGCCACCGGGAACCGGTTCCATCACAAATTAAAAAAACTGGGAGCCGCGTGCGCGTGTCCATGCACGCGCATGCGCAGACGCACGCGGTTGCCATTTTTTTAAAAAGTGAGATGGAACCGGTTCCCGGTTGCCCGACGGCGACGGCCCGTCTGCAAAGCTGCCGCTTTCGGCAGCTTTGCAGACGGGCCGCGGCAGCTTCCTCAAAGAGCGACGCCGCGGCCCGTTCGCACGGAGGTACACGCGCACCTCCGCCCATTCGGGGAGGTGCGTGCGCACCTCTCGGAACGGGCCGCGGCGTCGCTCTTTCAGGAAGCTGCCTTGGCCCATCTGCAAAGCTGCCGCTTTCGGCAGCTTTGCAGACGGGCCACGGCAGCGTCCTCAAAGAACGACGCCGCGGCCCGTTCGCTCGGAGGTACGCGCGCACCTCTCCAAAGGTTTGGGGAGGTGCGCGCGCAGCTCCGCCCATTCGGGGAGGTGCGTGCGCACCTCTCGGAACGGGCCGCGGCGTCGCTCTTTCAGGAAGCTGCCTTGGCCCATCTGCAAAGCTGCCGCTTTCGGCAGCTTTGCAGACGGGCCGCGGCAGCGTCCTCAAAGAACGACGCCGCGGCCCGTTCGCTCGGAGGTACGCGCGCACCTCTCCAAAGGTTTGGGGAGGTGCGCGCGCAGCTCCGCCCATTCGGGGAGGTGCGTGCGCACCTCTCGGAACGGGCCGCGGCGTCGCTCTTTCAGGAAGCTGCCTTGGCCCATCTGCAAAGCTGCCGCTTTCGGCAGCTTTGCAGACGGGCCGCGGCAGCGTCCTCAAAGAACGACGCCGCGGCCCGTTCGCTCGGAGGTACGCGCGCACCTCTCCAAAGGTTTGGGGAGGTGCGCGCGCAGCTCCGCCCATTCGGGGAGGTGCGTGCGCACCTCTCGGAACGGGCCGCGGCGTCGCTCTTTCAGGAAGCTGCCTTGGCCCATCTGCAAAGCTGCCGCTTTCGGCAGCTTTGCAGACGGGCCGCGGCAGCGTCCTCAAAGAACGACGCCGCGGCCCGTTCGCTCGGAGGTACGCGCGCACCTCTCCAAAGGTTTGGGGAGGTGCGCGCGCAGCTCCGCCCATTCGGGGAGGTGCGTGCGCACCTCTCGGAATGGGCCGCGGCGTCGCTCTTTCAGGAAGCTGCCTTGGCCCATCTGCAAAGCTGCCGCTTTCGGCAGCTTTGCAGACGGGCCGCGGCAGCTTTGCAGACGGGCCGCGGCAGCTTCCTCAAAGAACGACGCCGCGGCCCGTTCGCGCGGAGGTACGCGCGCACCTCTCCAAAGGTTTGGGGAGGTGCGCGCGCACCTCCGCCCATTCGGGGAGGTGCGCGCGCACCTCTCCAAACGGGCGGTGCCACTCTCCATTTGGAGAGGTGCGCGCGCACCACTGCCCGTTCGAAGAGGTGCGCGCGCACCGGGCGGCTGGGAGCCGCAGGAGACGGCTCAAAGAGCCGCATGCGGCTCCGGAGCCGCGGGTTGCCGACCTGTGATCTAGGGTAAATAACATTTAGAGCTGGAAAGGATGCATAAACCCTAAGCCTTCCATTTCCTGAAAGAGTTGTAATTGCTGGGGAAGCGGGTAAATTCTAAAGTATATTACCCTTAATATTCTAGACATAATTTCTGTTTTGGATTAGAAAAGATACTATTGTACAACTGTGGCTGCCCTTGAATATTTGAAATTCAGAACTGACTTCTCTCGGGAAATGAATTCCAGTTTGTACCCACAAATTCTCCGTCACTCCCTATATTCAGAACAGTGACAGGATTCTTTTGAACAAAGGCTAATTAGTATTCCCGAAGACTGGTAGGCATCTTCTTGTCATTTGGGCTAGAAGGGACTGTTGTGTAGTGAGTTCGTTGTGCAGGAATGGAGACGAGGCAAGTGAGTTCAGCAATGGTCATGTTTATTTGCTTGCAGGATCTGAACTGGGGAACTGAGCTGCAGCCTGCAGCAATTTATAGCCTGGCTCCTAGGCGGCAGCCAATAGGTTTAAAGTAACCTGTTGCCGCCTAGGGGCAGCCAATAGTAGCACCGGAGACGGGTTGCCTGAGTTGCTGGGAGCCGTTAGCTAGCTCCAGCTTACCACATAGTGTTACATTAAAGCCCAATACATAACAGGGACACTAATAGAATTCTTGTTAATTTCACTCTAGCCCAAATATCATAACTGATTTAAGAGTTGCAAAAGAATGGAATGTTGGCAGCAAATGGCTGAAGAGAGCACTAGGAATTTTCCATGCAAAATAACACAGAAGGCAAAATTATACTGCTTAGCTTTCAAGTAAGAGGAAAAGGGCTCTTATTGTCAAAAGCAGACAATGCATTTCATGAATTCATTTAGGGCAGAATCAGCAAACCTCTTTTACCCAGTTTTAACTGACTGGCAGCCTATACCATTTTCCTCCACTTTTTTTTTTATAGACAGCTACAGACTCTTGTAGATGTATTTATTGGTGTGACTATTGGTTTTTCTGTATGACCAGTTACAGTATTTTATTACATGCAACGATGTCTGTTAAAGATAGTTAAATGGGACATTATATTACAATCACAGTACAAGTAGTTTCCCCGGTTTTCAGTTCATTTCTCTCTCCAATTTACTGTGTTGTATTTATATTTTCATTTTTTTTATTAGATTTTTATCCTGCCTTTCCTCCAGGAGTTCAAACCAGCTTTAAAGACTTCCTCCTGTGGTTTCTGTCACAACCATTTTGTGGATGAAGAGAAGATATCTAACCTAAAGTTGTCTAGTGAATTCTTTGGCATACTTGAATCAGGCCCCCCCTCCCCCCAATCCTCATCTAATATATAGTTGGAACTTCAAATCCCTTTGTGATTTAGTCCAAGGATGCTTGTATAAGAACTTATTTTCACATGTAAATATATTTAATAGAAGACTCTTGGTACTTGCGCAGAATTACAGTAGGTGAATGACAATCAGAGAAATTTTCTTCTCAGTATAGAACATTTTCTTTAAAATATTCATCCTTGGTCCCTCTAGTCTATTGACTGTTTAGTTATTTCTGACTGATCTTGTGTGCCTCTGTCTAGAGTTTATCCTAATCATCTGTTTGAAATAATAAAAAATAAAATTGTGACCTGCTTAACCTTCACTTACTGGCTGCTGCACAATGATGTCAATATTAATGCAAACAATCTTCCAGCTGCTCAACTGTACACAGGTTAAATGTCTGCAAAGAGCTTGAGAAAAAAAAAATAGCAAGTCTGACTCTGAGAAATAGCAAAATATAAATAAATAGAACAGGGCAAGAGTTGGAGGTTGCTGTGAAATATAGGCAAAATACAAATATTTTGGCAATAAGGGTGTGTGTGAAAGTGTACTGTATGTTTAAGTTGCTGAGCAGGGAAGATTTTAAGATTTAAGATTTAAGATTTAAGATTTATTGAGATTTTTATACCGCCCTTCTCCCTAAGGGACTCAGGGCGGTTCACAGGGCATAAATATAAACAACAGTACAAACATTAAAAGATAATTAAATTAATGCCCAAGTTAAAACCAGAATAATAAAACAAACCTATAAAAAACCCAAGTACCCCCATCAGGCCAGACCCGCTAGTTCGAATAAATGGGTCTTCAACCCGCGACGGAAGGATCGGAGGTCTGATGCCATCCGGAGCTCAACCGGCAGTTGGTTCCATAACGCCGGAGCACCCACAGAGAAGGCCCTCCCCCTGGGGGCCACCAGTCGACATTCCTTGACAGGAGGCACCCTGAGGAGGCCCTCTCTGTGGGCGCGCACAGGGCGGAGGGGAGTCGACGCCGGCAGCAGGTGGTCCTCGAGGTATCGCGGACCCATGCCATGTAGGGACTTAAAGATCATAACCAAAACCTTGAACCTTACCCGGAAGACAACTGGTAACCAATGCAGCTCACGGAGCAAAGGTGTAACATGGGAGTACCGGGAAACTCCCAAGACAACTCTCGCGGCCGCATTCTGTACCAGTTGGAGCCTCCGAGTAGTCTTCAAGGGAAGTCCCATGTAGAGAGCGTTACAGTAGTCTAGGCGAGAGGTCACGAGCGCATGAGTGACCGTACACAAGGCCTCCCGGTCCAGATAGGGCCGCAACTGGCGCACCAGGCGAACCTGGGCAAAAGCCCCCCTAGTCACGGCCACTATGTGATCCTCCAAAGTGAGTCGTGAATCTAGGAGGACTCCCAAGTTGCGAGCCCTATCCACAGGGGGTAAAAGGAAGGAAGGTTGAGGGAGCATTTACACCTGTGATTGTTAGATAAATGGGTCTACTAAGGTTGGTTTCCTTTCCTCTCTCATTTCTACCAAGGTATTAAAAAAAGTGCAGTGCAGGGACGGAAAATATCTTTTTAGGAGGAAATCAATAAACATGGAAAGGATTAGTTAATATAAAAATCAAAACACAAGAAGGAAGTAGATTTGATTTACTGTGGAAAGAGGCATCAATTTTTTGAATTAAAGCACAAAAGAATTAACACAATGTGGCACCATGTACAGCTGCACTGTATAAGCCATGCCAACATACATTTTGCCAAATACAGCTAATACTGAAAAACATTGAATTTGATTTTAATTATGAATGTACTGCACTATTGCTGTAATTAGGGGAATGGGGGAAAAAGACTGGAGATAAAAATACTCTTATTTTTTCTTTCCATTCTTTCAGTAGATTTTTGATAGATACTTTGTTAATTCAACATCTGAATTTTACTTTGTTTTTTATTTATTATTATTTATTGTTTCCTAAATATGTTTGTTAACTCTTCCTGTATAACCCAAGTCTTTTTTTATAAAGTCATGAATATGTACTGAAAGTTTATAATTGTTTCAGTGAAATTCTCTATAAAATTATCTCTTGAATAAATATTTGCGTAAGTTCTTATAACAGAATGAAGTCACATGTTTAGGTTTACTTGTTAAAATACTGGATATTTAAGCTATATTTTCAACAGGGTATAATGTATACAAAATGTTGTCCAAATGCTGTGAGAAATGCTGACTTAGTAGTTAGGTAGGAAAAAAAACAAAAACAAAATACCCAAGTACAAAATTTTGCAATACACTTATTGCAAAATAAGGACTTTGCAATAGTACTTGTGAAAAGGATCTGGATGCCCTGGTAGGCCATAGATTAAGCACGATCCAATCATATTACGCAGCTGCCAAAAGAGCCAAAGCAATATTAAGCTGCATCAACAGAGGTATTATGTCACGAGTATGGAAAATGATATTTCTGTTTTATGCTGAACTGATTCCGGAATAATGAATATTTAAGCTATGATTTCCAGCAATGTATAAGCTATGTTAAACCTGAAACTAATTTTAAATTGCCTATGTTCGTGGAAAAAGATAATGGACAACAGAAAGAAATGCAAAATATGTGAAGATGTGACTATTTCAGTTTTGAAGCAACTGTTCATTCTCAGCCTTTTTCAATGGAAATTATCTGTTGCCAAATTTTGTCCATAAAGAGATACTGATACATACATTAGAAGATCCATGAGTTTCAGTTGTAAGTTTTCAGGTACCATATAATCTTTATTAACTGTACAGTATGTGGTTATTGTTAAATTTAGTACTAATGAAATACCCTCCAGTAAAATACCAATGGAGATTTTTTTAAAAATTTGGGAAAAAAAGACATCAAATAACAGCATGGCTATTTTATATTCTCGCTACCAGCAGTTTTGGAAAAGAGAGCTTCCCATAATCTGAGCTCTGACCTAGGCTATTCATTTCTTTTCTTATCTTTCCTTGACATTTGCACACCAAGTGCTATTTGTGAGAATATTTGTTATTTATTTTTCTGCCTTTGGCTCACAAACATATTGCACATAAATTATTGCATTAAAACAAAACATGTAATGAGATACTTGGATGGATCTTTTATTTCTATTATTCTTATTTGAGAGAAGAAACTATCACCCAGATATGCAATTCTTCCCATAACTGCTGTATTGCAAGTTAAACTATTAATAGCATTTAGTGAATATAGAATGCTGGCATTTCTGTTTTAACATTTTCATAATGTGTGTTTATAGATAAGATAGTCCTTGACATCCTAGATGGAGAAATAAAATAGTATCTCAAAATGTTCTGTTCATACGTAGAAAAATAATCGATGTGTTGCAAAATAGTTACTGTGTTAGATTCAAAAATATCAAAAAATATTTTACTTACTTGTTTATTTTTGTTTGTTTTAGTTGAGGGAACTAGCTTAAATGCCATCTGATTTATGCTGGTCTCACAAATCTTTCAAATATTGTAGTAAAAAACCTTTATGTGAGATTCAATGAGATTACTAATTATAAATCAACAGAAAATAATATAATTCCCATGTCTTAATATAGAATAACATAATTTTGGGTTTCAGTATATTGAACAATTTTTTATTTTTGCTTTGGATAACAAATCAATGAATGTGGCAAATCCAGTAATTAATCAATGAATGTCAGCTTTGTTACGATATGCATGCAGCCTGCTTAAAATGCCTGATGAGGAATACAATTGTAGCTGAAATGTAAAATTCCATATTAAGTCTGTGCTAACCCTTTTGAGAGTAGTTTGTTTATCTGTTTGGGATTCTAGTGCTAAGGAAACAGCTAAAAAAAGAAGAACTGTATTACCGGTATACATTTTTCACCAAGGCAATTCTGTTTTATGAGATTCACTTTAGTCACTAAATATTCTGACTGGAAAACTATGTATAATAATTAAGTAACCAGGTATAAGGGATGTGTTATATAATAATACACTGGAAAAATCAGGAGGCATGAGGAGAAATGTGCTTCCAATATCTTGGGAAGATATATTATCTTACCAAAGTATTTGCACTATGGGTCTAATAAAGGCTTACACAACATATTAAATAGCAATAGCAATAGCACCTAGACTTATGTACCACTTCACAGTGCTTTATAGCCCTCTCTAAGAGGTTTACAGAGTCAGCATATTGCCCCCAACAATCTGGGTCCTCATTTTACTGACCTCGGAAGGATGGAAGGCTGAGTCAACCTTGAGCCTGGTGACATTCAAACTGCCAAACTGCTGGCAATCGGCAGTCAGCAGAAATAGCTTGTAGTACTGCCATTCTAACCATTGCGCCATGAACTCAGACTAGAACATTAAACATATGCTTAAAAAAGGGGTTAATGCTTTTTATTAGAAAAAGTATGAAGTTCCAAAATACTAACAGTTAATTTGCAGCTACAAGAAATATGAAGGTATCTTCAATTTTTCAGAATTTCTCTTCCTTTCTATTCACAAGATATAGATCAAGTTGCAGTTGATTTAATCAACATCAGCATAATTATGTTGCAAATATCTTTTTATATTTCAAAATAATAAGCTAATCAGTATAATAGATGAGACTTAACAATATTATATCCATACCCAAAGTAGATTTTTTTTAAAAAAACAATTAACTACATATCTATCTAGAAAGCGGATACAGCATCAATAGTTTAACTAAATTTTAAATTCTCTTTTATCTTGGTAATTAAAATATTTGTCATAGTTCAATGGTATTTTATTAGGCCAGGAAATACAAGTTTATACAAGTTTACAGCACAATTATTAAATTATGTTTCATACTGTTTCCCTATAAATATTATCTAAAACAGTTGAGAAAGACCCTACAAATAAACCATACAGTGCTTGCAATTTTAGAAGCTTGAGTTTACACAGATTTTAAAATATCAAAACTACACAGTTTCTTTTAACGTATCTTGCTGTGTCCATCCATCTACACATCTCTTTCTGTGTGCTTTGGTGTGTTATGTTTTCAGAAGAGGAAGAACCAAATGTTATAGTTTATTTTTAACCTCTTTTGGCAGCCCAGGATTCCAACTATTCTGTATTCTTTCTGTTGGTCAGGTTGTGTTTTGTAGTTCATCCCCCATTAAGCAGCTCAGCACTTTACCCAGAAAGAAGCACTATCAGGCACAAGCCTTTGTTAAGTTGCTTCTTCTCACAGCTAGCACCACATAAAGGGGAAACATCAGACAGCAAAAGTACATCTACCTTTAATCTCAGCAACTTTTGGAAATCAAAGGAAATGGATTAGAACAAGAGTAAGATCTGATTCCCCATGAGAGGACTTTTTTCTTCCATTTGATATAAGAAACAAGATAATCAAAGCAAGGCAAAGCACAAGTTCAGTCTGTGCAGCGCTCTTTTTTATCTTCTTCCAAAAAGGCTTTTTTGTTGTTGGTTCAGAGATGACAACGACAACAGCAGCAGCAGCAGCAACATCAACAATAATAAAAGACTTTAGCTTTCCACATAAATATCACATGGGAGGAGAAATGAACATTTTGGTTTTTTGGCTCAAAATATTATTGAGTAGACCTTTAGATTGTGTCTTTCCTATTGACTGTACAATTGGCAGAGATAAATTCAGTGGAAACTAGCCAAGCTGCAGGGGATCTGTAGACACAGAATTTTCAGATGAAAAATATTTTTCTTCTTTTCAAACATTGATTTGCCTGTGCAAGACTTATCAAAAAAGAAAAGAAATTCAGTTTTAGATGGTACAAAGATATAATAGATGTGCTGGAAGATTACATTTGTATGGATTATGCTGGGAGAAGGCAACAGTGATCACTATGCTCCCTGTACAGCCCAGCATTTTTAAAAGATTCTTTGAATTAAAAAGTATTTTATAGAAAACAATGTGTTTGCAAGGCCTTTAATGTCATGTTTATTTAAAGGAAACCATTTGGCTCCACAAAGCTCAATTTGGGATGGTAGAGAAAGTATCAGTTTCATTTTTTTATTGTTATTACTATCAAGTTATAAATAGTTTTATGGTAGATATAATATGCTGGCAACCATTTAGTTGAATAGGCAATCTCCTTCAGCAGCCATATAGAGACGCGGTGGCTCAGTGGCTTAATGACTAATAGACAAAACTAATAGAATAACAGAGTTGGAAGGGACCTTGGAGATCATCTAGTCCAACCCCCTCCTCAGGCAGGAAACCCTATACCATTTCAGACAAATGGTTGTCCAATCTCTTCTTAGAAACTTCCAATGTTGGAGCATTCACAGCTTCTGGAGGCAGGGTGTTCCACTGATTAATTGTTCTCACTGTCAGGAAATTTCTCCTTAGTTCTAGGTTGCTTCTCTCCTTGGTTAGTTTCCATCTGTTGCTTCTTGTCCTGCTTTCAGGTGCTTTGGAGAATAGCTTGACTCCCTCTTCTTTGTGGCAGCCCCTGAGATATTGGAACACTGCTAAAGATGCTGAAGATGGTCTCTGCTCCAGTGGTTTGAGCTCTAGCATTGTGTAGCAGGGTAAGCTCCTGTCACTTGGCTTAGCTTCTGTCCACCTAACAGATTGAAAGCATGATCTTTGCAAGTAGATAGATAGGTAACACTTTGGTGGAAAGATAGCTAGTGCTCTGTGCAGGCAGTCAGATTCCTGATAGTTCAGAACCTTCCTGTTTACAAGGCAACTCCAGGAAGTGAGAAGCCCTTGGGTGATGCTGCAGGAAGAGCCGCTTGTGGTGTACCTTGGGAAGTGTGTAACCATATCCTAAAATAGAACTGGTACCTTGGCAAGCCACACTACTACTCTGCACTAACATTGTAGGTTCCAGGGTATTGTAACAAACCTATACACTAATAAATAAATAATTCAGCAGCCATTTTGTCAGTACACTGACCATTATATTAACTGTCTGCTACATTGTCTCAACATTCCAAATATGCTTTGGCCTGTAAAGACTGCCTACCTGGACAATGGTAAAAGGAATAGAAGTATTACTGCCAATGTAAATATTATATTTGATTTATAAGGAATAGTAATTTAGGAATAATCATATTGCTATTAGGAAATGTCATATTGCTTGTTGAGGGCTTAACTAGTTTCTCCAGCACAATGGCCTCTACTAGTTTGAATATCCCATGCAGTAGGTACTTGAGATACATGTGAGCTCACTCAAGCAAGGCAGAGAAAAGCAATTTCTAGTGCTGTTACTGTATAAGCAAACAAATTAGAAGTTAACTTCCAAAAAAGCAAAGTCAGGAAAAAAATGGATAGCAGATTACTATGGAATAACAGTATACAAAATTTAGATTGGAGTATCATATAGGAAGTTAAAGTTATGCAGCTTCCCCCTCTTATAACTTTCTTGCTTAATTAAAAAATAAGAACTTATGGAATACAATTTTCTAGGTAAAGGTAAAGGTAAAGGTTCCCCCGCACATGCGTGCTAGTCGTTTCCAACTCTAGGGGCCAGTGCTCATCTCTGTTTCAAAGCTGAAGAGCCAGCGCTTGTCCGAGGATGTCTCCGTGGTCATGTGGTCGGCATGACTAGACGCCAAAGGCGCACGGAACGCTGTTACCTTCCCACCGTAGTGGTCCCTATTTTTCTACTTGCATTTTTACGTGCTTTCGAACTGCTAGGTTGGCAGAAGCTGGGACGAGTAACAGGCGCTCACTCTGTTACGTGGCACTCGGGATTCGACCCGCCAAACTGCCGACATTCCGATCGACAAGCTCAGCGTCCTAACCCACTGAGCCACCGCGTCCCTACAATTTTCTACATACACATATATAGAATAAAAATGTATGATTAAAATCCTGCAGAAATGACAATGTGGTTTTTCTGACCTCAATACCTGGGAAGATTCTGGAAAAGATAATCAAACAACAAATCAGCAAACACCTTGATGCGAACAAAGTTATCACTAAAAGCCAACATGGGTTTGTCAAAAACAGATCATGCCAGACAAACCTTATTGCATTCTTTGACCAAGTGACAAAACTAGTGGACCAGAGGAATGCTGTAGATATAATTTACTTGGACTTCAGTAAGACATTTGATAAAGTAGATCACAACCTACTACTTGATAAGATAGAAAAATGTGGGTTAGATAGCATCACCACCAGATGGATTCGGAGCTGGCTGACAGGCCATACTCAGTGTGTGGTGCTCAATGGAACTGCATCTACATGGAAGGAAGTGTGTAGTGGGGTGCCCCAGGGCTCTGTTCTGGGCCCAGTGCTCTTCAACATCTTCATCAATGATTTGGATGAGGGGATAGATGAGGAACTTATCAAATTTGCAGACGACACCAAGCTGGCAGGAATAGCCAATACTCCAGAAGATAGGCTTAAGATACAGGAGGATCTGGACAGACTCGAACACTGGGCACTATCTAACAAAATGAAATTCAATTGTGAAAAAAGTAAGGTTCTACATTTAGGCAGAAAAAATCAAATGCATAGGTATAGTATAGGTGGTACCTTGCTCAATAGTAGTAACTGTGAGAGGGATCTCGGAGTCTTAGTAGACAATCACTTCAATATGAGCCAGCAGTGTGCTGCAGCTGCCAAAAAAGCCAACACAGTGCTAGGCTGCATTAACAGAGAATCAAGATCAAGTGAAGTACTAATACCACTTTACAATGCTTTGGTAAGGCCACACCTGGAATACTGCATCCAGTTTTGGTCACCACGATGTAGAAAAGATGTCGAGACTCTAGAAAGGGTACAGAGAAGAGCAACAAAGATGATTAGGGGGCTGGAGGCTAAAACATATAGGGAACGGTTGCTGGAATTGGGTATGTGTAGTTTAATGAAGAGAAGGGTGAGGGGTGACATGATAGCAGTGTTCCAATATCTCAGGGGCTACCACAAAGAAGAGGGAGTCAAGCTATTCTCCAAAGCACCTGAAAGCAGGACAAGAAGCAATGGATGGAAACTAGTCAAGGAGAGAAGCAACCTAGAACTAAGGAGAAACTTCCTGACAGTTAGAACAATTAACCAGTGGAACAACCTGCCTCCAGAGGTGGTGAATGCTCCAACACTGGAGGTTTTTAAGAAGAGACTGGACAGCCATTTGCCTTAAATGGTATAAGTTTTCCTGCCTGAGCAGGGGGTTGGACTAGATGACCTCCAAGGTCCCTTCCAACTTTATTATTATTATTATGTGTAGTTTAATGAAGAGAAGGGTGAGGGGTGACATGATAGCAGTGTTCCAATATCTCAGGGGCTGCCACAAAGAGGTGGGACTCAAGCTATTCTCCAAAGCACCTGAAAGCAGGACAAGAAGCAATGGATGGAAACTAGTCAAGGAGAGAAGCAACCTAGAACTAAGGAGAAATTTCCTGACAGTGAGAACAATTAATCAGTGGAACAACCTGCCTCCAGAAGCTGTGAATGCTCCAACACTGGAAGTTTTTAAGAAGAGACTGGACAGCCATTTGTCTGAAATGGTATAGGGTTTCTTGCCTCAGCAGGGGGTTGGACTAGATGACCTCCAAGGTCCCTTCCAACTTCTTCTTCTTATTATTCTTATTCTTACTATTTATATTTTACTTTTGGTATGTAGATGACAGGGAGATAGTTCATTTGTATATAGTATAACTCATGCATACAAGAATTAAAGTGCTAATATGTATCCATATCTCCTGGTCTTGGCCACCCTGTATGTATTTTATAGTTCCACAGTGTTAGAATTGGACATTTAGCAACATAATACTATGTTTTATCATTTTACTTCTATATTGTAATTTTCTATTCTTTTGTATTATGTTAAAAGAAAAATTCTATAAATAAATAAATAAACCCCCTAGTCTGTATTTCATTTCACTTTGATTGATTATGTGCCATCAAGTCAGTGTCAACTCTTGGTGACCAAGTAAATATTTTTTTCTTCAAGATGATCTGTCCATAACATAGTCTTCCAAGTTTTATAACAAAGTACTAATCACCACTGTAACTGACTGCATCCTTGCTGCAGGTCATCCTCTTTTTTTTTTACTTCCACATTTCTCAACATTAAGGTCTTCTCCAAATAACTAGTTGTTTGTACAATGTGGCTGAAGTAGAATAATTTGAGTCTGTTCATCTGTGCTTCAAAAGTCTGGGTAGATTTATTCAGTATCCCATTTGTTTGTTTTCTTGCTACTTATGATTTGATGCATTTAGTTATCTTAAGGATTCAACATAGTCTGGAACACTACAGTAGTGGGCAATCTGAAGTCATCTCCTTGTCCAGAGATGAATTATCAAAAAACCATTCTACTTACCAGCTGTCATTCTACTATGGTTATCAGCTTCTCTTTTCTGGAGCTATCTTCAGTCCAAATTTCTTCTCTGGAAGACCAAAGTTGCTTATTTTTCATTATGTACATTGATCACATTTTCTCAAAGCCCCTTCATTATTTCAGAAAATAAATTATATGATGAAGAACCTTTTAGAAAAAGTAGAAGCAGACATAAACTCCTGCTTTCTGTTGGCCTAAGAACATCTGGAATTACTTGTTGATCCTAACCTTCTTGATCAGGAATTTGTAACTGAGGAATTTGCATGTTTGAAATGTTGCCATGTGTCTGAGAATTGCCTTTAAAATATTTTTAACTTTACTGCTAGTGTTCAAGTTTATAGTTAGATAGTTGAAAGTTTCTTGTGATTTTATCAGGAACATTTTTTGCATGTTTCATTATAGTAATTTAAAATAATGAAAATGACCTGTGAATTCCTGACATCACAAATTTACATGATACATCTATTTTGTATCATAGCTCTCCACCAAAAACTTGCCCTTTTCTGCAGGATCCAATCTGAACTGAAGAGAGAGGGGGGGGAGGGAGAGAGAGAAAGAGAGAGGGTTCCCCCCCCCTAAAGATGAGCTCCAGTATAAATCCAAAAGCTTGGAAGAATAAATGCCCAACTCAGATTGGATCCTGCAACATTACCCTGGGACATGTATATTTGCCTTGATTTGCCCATTTCTGATATCAAAGTTGTAATTCACTATTACAATTATCCAGTAGAAGAAACAAAACTTGTAGATATTGCTCTCCAGTCTGCATATTGTTGTAAACATGTAATCATTATTTGAAATAAAAAGCTTTGGAGGTTAATCAATCAGGAAATCATAGCAGCAAGAAGATAGGGTAATAAAAACATCATATTTATCATCATTACAAAGGTAACAATCTTATTTGATATAGTATTTTACACAGAACTCATATTTAAGACAGGGAATCCTGCTATGCATGCTGACTTCTGTTCTTCTTGCCCAAAAGCAGATAAGTAGTTAAAAAGTAAAGAAGATAGACAGAATGTGTGAAATATATATCTTTCTCAGCCACTTACCCTTTTATTATTTTCTGGCTAGTTTGAGATGACTTCTACTTCAGTGGTGCTTATGGATAAATGATTGAAAGATGATGATTTCTCTGTCCTGAATAAGCCTCTGACTCTTTCCAATAGGGTCTACTGTCATTCTTATGAGAATCATAATGGATTGATTGGATTGGATTTTTGAATTGGATTTTCAGTTTGAAGAATAAAATAAAAGTATTTTTTCTGGTGAACTGATTATTTATTGCCTTAAAACTAGTGTGATGTCAAAGAAATGTTTCTCTCACCTCTCCTCTTCTTTTAGACATCTTCAGCTTACACTTTCAGCCTCTCCGTGTTCATCCAACACAGCAGTTGACAATTGTTTCTAGCCAAGTGATAAGATCTTGGACTTTCACAAAGTAGTATTTGTGAGAAAATGCTAGTATCTCTCCATTTTGTTTCATATAGAACGTAAATGCTTTCCTCCCGCTTTTCTTTTCTTTTCTTTTCTTTTCTTTTCTTTTCTTTTCTTTTCTTTTCTTTTCTTTTCTTTTCTTTTCTCCTATGAAAAGAACATTGCTGGTTTATCTACCTTATCTGGAATTCCTTGGCATTAGGTTCAATGGGTCTCATTACCACCACGACAATGGAGGGCAGTATATAGGTTTTCTCCATATCCTTTCTATCACTTCTCATTACCAGTGGCGTAGCATGGGTTGTCAGCACCCGGGGCAAGGCAAGTAATTTGCACCCCCCCCTCCACAGTGGGCGGCGACCCGGCGGCTCGGCTCGGATTCGCACAGCCAGCACTGCAATGAGAGAGAGTGAGTGAGCCAGGCAGGGGCAGAGAGCTGTGAGTGCGAGCACGCCCCCCAAATGTTGCGCCCGGTGCGGCCAGCCCCCCCTGCACCCCCACGCTACGCCACTGCTCATTACTATCAAATACTGATGGGTCAGCACCAAGTTTGGTTAAGAATGGCACCAAATTTCTTAGTGGAAAAAAAATTAAATAACAATTAGTTATTGTATGCATTAAGGAAAGTAACGTTCATCTACTCTCGGTTTGAGAGAGAAACCGGTGTTTTCCTACAAATCTGTCTGGAGATATATAAACACTAGCTGTGGGCTCAGTTTTGAGAATTAGTAGAATTAATTAATTTGGGATTGAAAAATATATCCATTAGAACTATTTTATCTCTAATGAGAATGAAGCGATTCCATGTACAGTATATGTTTGGATGTTGTGTTCTTATATTTCATATTCATTTATAAATATTATTAATTTTATCTCAATCATTTTATAATTTGAAAGTTGGCTGATTCTATTTACCCATCCTTTAGCTAGGTTATAGAAAGCTTCATAAATTGTACTGGACTGAAAAAAAACAACTGGTTAATTTGTGGTGTATTGTGGAACACCCTACTTTTCCTGTAAGCCAGGATATTAGACAAGGTAATGGTGGTTTCTCTCTTCACTGCTTTTCCTAGGTCTCTTCATTTCTAATGGATGGGACACAGCTAAAAAGCAACCAACTTTCAAAGATAGGTTAAAATGCTTTAGGGGTAAAGGAATGCTAGTCAGGATCAAACTCTAAATAAGCTAAAGATAGGACTTGGAGAAAACAGTCTGATTTGGTGTTTGTGATGTCAACCATTCCCAATTTACCACAGATGAATAGGTGAACAAAGAGGGCTGAGCAGCAGAATCACCTTCTTGTAAGGCAGCAATCTGGTGTGATACTGATTGATTCCTAGCATTTTCTTTTTCAAAAAGTATTTGTACAGTTGAGAGTGTACCCTAAATACAAATGACGGGTATTTAAAAAAAAATATCATTTTTTTCTCTCTGTGTGTTTTTAAAGGTGTTAACAGCCATCTTCCTATGAGCATTGCATAATCTTTAAATATTCTAAATAAACAGAATGAGTATAGTGATATCACATTGACCCTTAGTCCTGGAAGTTTATTAAGTGGCTCTGAGCCATTCATTAGTCCTCAGTCTCCCTCTTCTAGGGGTTAATTGTGGGGGGAAATGCTATCTCTATTCCCTTGAACACAGTAGAAAAAGTACAATGTAAAGCTAAGGAACAAAATATAAACACAGCCAACATAGACCTATAAATAAAAGTGAGCAGCATGGCTTTAATGTGAAAAAGTTCTATCTCTTTTTAGCCTGGGGCCTACTTGGTTTGACAGAATGATGATTAATTCATATCATCGATAATACTTTTGCCATTTCCCTTTTAAAATAATTCATTGTAAGAAACAGAGTATATAAAAAAAGAACTGATAATGGGAATCTATTCTTTCTTCTATGAAAATGGATATTATACAGTGTGATTAGCAAAATACTTTCACCATACAAAACAATAATTTGTTTTAGGACTGTCTTAGAAGCTAGTAAGGACCATCTTTTGTTTTTCGTGCAAGGACAATGATATTGATGATCTTAAGCGGACATGATCATGATTCCATGCTACTGAAAGAACTAAACTGATGTCTCAAGAAAAACTGTAGCTTTCTTATAAATATCATTTAAAATTCCCATCACAAGATTCTTTAACGAAACAGATTTCAATAGAGTTTTTTTCTCTATATGTGCAGTAGTATTCTTTTGTTTTTGTTGATCTTTTTTCTCTCCAACAAGCAGCATTCTAAGTGTTATGTATTGGGCTCATTGTAATACCACATGGTAAGCTGGAGCAGCTAACAGCTCTCCAGCAACCCAGACTCCAGGTCTCCAGTGCTGCTATTGGCTGCCTCTAGGCGGCAATGGGTTGCTTTAAACCTATTGGCTGCTGCCTAGGGGCCTGGTTATAAATTGCTGCAAGCTGCAGCCTAATTCTCAGTTCAGATCCTGCAAGCAATAAACCATGAGCTTTTTTGAACTCACTTGCCTCATTTCCTTTCCTGCACGAAGAACTCACTACACAACACTAAGCACTTGATTGTTTTCCAGAAATACCTATTTCAATTTGTTTTTATCCTAAAAATGTAACAGAATAATTGAGAAGAAATATAATTCATGTCTGCCAAAATAGTTGTCTTGTGTCTCAAATACCTGAATTATTTATTTTGAAAATAAATAAATGGTAGTTTCTGCAAAGTCCACTATAAAATCAGCTCTATACAGGATAAGCAGAAGCTTAAACTAAATAAATTATATTAAATTAATAAATCATACTCTTATAAAATATTAGAGAGAGGACTATGATGTAAAAAATAAAATGCAGTATTATAATCTTTTAACCACTATACAAATAGGGGTGGATTATGGCCACCTGATGCCCTAAATGCAGTCCAACAATGGTGCCCCCCCAACAAAAGTAAAACTCTCAGAGAGTGAGACAGAAACAAACATGATATCTAGAGACACTTTCAAACCAAACATTTAAACAATAGTCACCCATCAATCCAAAATGCAAATTAAACTTGAACCTGGCACCTAAGGACAATTATAAAAAAAATCAACTAAATTTAAATGTGCCATGATTGATTGTGTTTACTGATTAATCCAGGGCTCTTCACAAAAGAAAAAAAATATTCTTAAGGCACCTTATCTGGTGTTCTCTAATAATATTTGGATTATAGCTTCTTAGGATCTCTGTTGACCAGACAAATATATTAAGTCATTCTAGCTGGGAAATTCTAGTTGTTCTATTCCCAAGATAAGAACCAGAGTACTACTCAGACTTATATTTCATTTTCTTAAACTATTTGCTGGCCCTTCACATAAGAATGTCAGAATATTTCCAAGATTAGTGGCATTCTCATTGACATAAACTAATACCCTGATACAAAATGATGTGGTATATTATGTTTTATATTCATATCTACAGATCAAGCAATAAATCACTAAGGAAGCTTTAAATCACTGTTGTTTAGAGTTGGAAAGGGCAAAAGTCTTTAGCCGAAGCTGGAATAAAAATGCTTGATACTTTGCTGATTTAAGGAATCTTTTTCATGAAAGTAAACTTAAAATTTTAAATGCACATCTGAGTAAAGTGAGCAGTTCATCCACCCTGCTTTGTGCAGGAACACTTTTAAATGGATTGAATAGGAATGAAATTAAATTGCAGCTTTGCTAAATCCTTTTATCTTTAAAATTCACAGGAAGTTATGACAAATCTTTTTGACTTCCTCCTTGCACTTATATATATATGACTTCAGTATACATTTATGCATGAAGGTTGACTCAGCCTTCCATCCTTCCGAGGTAGGTAAAATGAGACCCAGATTGTTGGGGGCAATTAAGCTGACTTTGTAATAATGCCGCTTGGGGTGTGTGTGAAAGCCCTAATAAGCAGGCATATACATAGAATGAAGGCTACTGCTAAGCTTGTAAGCCGCCCTGAGTCTTCGGAGAAGGGCGGGATATAAATGGAATTAAAATAAAATAAAATAAATAAAATGAAGATGGGGAAACTTTGGGTAGTTGGCTTTTTTGTTTCATTCACCTATCAGCGAAAAAGCAGCTATTTAAAGGTTTACTAACGTCATTGTATTCTTGCAGAGGAATGGACTGAAGCAGCAGTTAAAGAGCAATTTTTCTTTTCACTAGTTAAGGTATTACACCCTTCCCCCCTCATCTCCATTATTTCTTTGATAATGGACCTTACCTCTCTCAGTCAAGGTTATCAATCTCTACAGTATGTTTGTTTGTACTCTTTTCCAGAAAGGAAACAATAGTTTTATAACTTCTGTCTATTGAACAGAAATTCCAACCAAAGACTTTCAGGAAACGTGAGAATTTTATTTTAGCAAAGAGTTCTGTTATTTAAAAGTTCTATAGATCATTTTGTTTAGAATAGCACTAATATTAGGTTAGATGTAGTGACACAAACCTAGTGGTGCAATGTGGAGAGCAAGTGGAACAAAAAAACACTGAAATTAAAATCAATTTTATTCCTGTTAGGGGATTAGTCTTTACTGATACAAATATG